>NC_060140.1:672618606-672922200 GCF_021461385.2 Schistocerca piceifrons | reverse complement strand
CAACTGTAAAACTGCGATGTACTCTATGCAAAGGAAAGTGAATACGTGTATAGTAAAGAATAAGAGTCCGAACTCATTCAGTAGTAGCTGGTATTTTAAGCAACTCTCCAGACTGATTGATATAGGCATCGCAACAGAGGAAAGGGAGTCTGAAGCCAAGATACCTAGGCCGCAAACTTCTGCAACTGCTTCCAAGTACAAGAAGTTAAGTTTATAACCTATGGCGACTGTAAAATACACGCAAATGGGTCATTACAGACACATGATACGTCTCATATCTGGCGACCTCGACAGCATGATCAGGTGTGTCTGTGTCAGCAAGTAACAATATTTGACTGAGAATTCGAGAAGAAGTCAAAATTAAAAGGAAACTATCGTGTTATGAAGAAAACTTTCTACAGAATTTGCAGTTGTCATCCATATCAACCAGTCAACAATTCGAATTACTCAGAGTTTGAGTTATTACCGACACTGCAATTAAAACAGAAAATTCATAAGGAGTGAAACGGTTGAAGAGTAAAGATTAATTCCTGCGACAATAGGTAAGAATCAGAAGAGGATATTAAGTCTACAGAAATGGAAATAGATTAATAATTACTTGAATAATTGGAAAAATTGATTGGAAAGAATAGTCGAGAAAATTTTGAATGTAATTTATGAGTCTGTGCACAATCTTGGGTGAACTTTAACTGGTACCAATGTCAACAAACCTTGTATATCATTACATTCAAGGTCATTAAACACAATTTGCATTATGTACTGCTGCTTCCAGTAGTGTGCGATACCAAAGAGTCACCGCAACCATTGAAATTGTCGATCTGTCTATAAGTTCTTAAACACATAAAGCACAATATTTTTGCTATAAGTAAACTAAGTTAAATAGGTGCTTATCAAGTCTGAGTCATTACCTTCAAATTAATTCCATTGGGTTTAGTCTTGAGTGTGACAATGTCGATGCAGGAACACTCCTCTAGATATGGCATTAATTATTCTTGTTTGCACTGAACCTCTTGATGCATAATCTCGGCGGTGAGTGAAATGATTAACAGATATGAGTTGAACTTATAACCGTGCAAATAAATATTCCTTTTCTAATCACTATTTACAATTCCTTTAATGAATGGTTAAAATACACATTTTTAACAATGCTGGTACGACGGATCCAAGCATACGTCCGTATGCTACCACTTCCTGAAAGGAAAGGGTAAAGATACATGTATTAATAAACTGAAGAGCATATTTCTTACTTTGTTTCATACAGATATTTAACGATGTATCAAAACGTTATCCTTGCCACTAATCAACTCGTTAATTTACTTTTCGCAGTGTCTTTGGTTTACAGCTCGTGCAGTTCACAAATACAATCCCCCCTCCCCATTGTGCACTGAAGTCATACGGAGGTTCACAGTGGCTGAGCTTATTTCCATTTTTTGGGTTTCATAATCCTGGCCGGTATAGGTATAGCCTTCATTTTCGGCCGTTGAATTTATCCCGAGTAGTTATCGATTTGCATGGGCATGTCAGCTGCTCTTAACACTTCAAGGTTTGAAGAAATCAACAGTTTTAGGATAAGTTTTCTTTCCTAATAAAGTGCATGCTGTAGCCGCGTAGTCCCATTATTGTCAGTTAGCAACTGCACAATGTTTAGCTTGCGAAGTACGTCCACACAGCCCACCCTCCGTTATTGTCATAGTTCGAGCTCACATGTTCAGTACGAGGGCAGAGTGTCCATTTCGTGCGTTTACAGTGGCATTCATTGCACAATTTCGTGAAGCTCGTGTTCAGCGGCATGATCCTTTGTGAAATCTTCGATGCGGTGACAACTGGTTTCCGTATCAGTGGCCCTAGGAATTTATTTCACCTCGTTGCTCTCAGCGGGGAGGCCAGCCATACATCCGACATCCATCGACCAGGTAAGTTTCTTGCTGCATTTACGACGTTGTCAAGCACAGAAAATTCATGTCACGTGAAGTATTACCATTTTTAGTTTACCATGCGGGCACCCACATATTGTTTTAACACACGTACACTTAAAACTTTGCAGCGAGATTTCGTACGTTTTTTGTGCTTTGTTTTTGAACGTCTTTCATACAGCTGCGTTACCTAAAGTTTCTGTAGTGTCGTTTTCACATGCTGTACACATAACATAATAAAATACAAATACAATTACCAAATACACTTATCCTACTCATTTGCTGACATGCCATTATCGTTGCTCATATACTTTATAGTCTGTAACATATTCTCTCTCCTTTTTATGTATAGGGTATTACTTGTCATTTGATTTTAGTACATTTTATCAGATTTCCTTTTCTTTACATTAATCGATTCCAATTACATGGGTACACATTTTACTCTCATTTGGTTATACAAGCTTCATATAACATTCATACAATAATAGATTCTGTTTTAATTTACGACATATACTGACATACATTTCATTCCAATTTACAGTGACTTCTTGTCGAAGCATATTTAACAATTCAAAAAGAATCAAAGAAGTAAGCAATAGTCACTACAATAGATACTACGCGCCGCTCAGATAACTACGCATGGCCTCATCTCTCTAGCATTCTCCAGGAAGGATCTACACACTACAGGATTGTGGAAATTCCACGGGAAGATATTTATGTACTCAGTTACATCTTGCTAACAGAATTAACTGTGATATCAAGAACGAAAAAGTTTGTTGTTTCTAAACACAACTCAAATCTGACGATACCAATTGTATCAAATACTTCTTCAGTGTTAAAAGTGCAGCTATTATTTACTTGTTATGTTCATTGTATAAAGGATAACCATGTCATGAGCTGAGGTTTACAGAGTTGTATCATCAATACGATATGTTATGCATAATGAACGTAAAACAATGTTTATGTAAGTAACAAACGTGCGTACAAATTTCAAAGTAATTCCTGTTATTGCCGCTTTCATGGGTAGTCGAAGATCACAGTAGTTAGGACTCGACCCCTTGATTATTTGGTAGTACTCAACCTTAGTTCAGTATCGTGATATTTGACGTATTACAACTGTTTTCTGCTTCACATACTTTCACACTATCACATTCATGCGTATGATAAACTTACGAATATACTTACTTGCAGTGCGACCCTTTCTTACGTCTATATGGTACCTAACACTCCACAAGCATTTATCTTTCTTCTCTTTAGGACGTGTCACTGCATCGTTTCCTGAAAGAAAAACACTTAATACTAACATCTTCATAGATAAGTGTGTAGTGGCTCGATGGTTACTTATCTTTCTTAATATATTCCACCATGTATTCATTCACTTCAGTGTGCGGTTGTGTTATCACAAAACCTATTTCATTCCATGTGTGCGTCTCTACTTACCTTATAAATCTGAAAGATAAAGTATATTACAATATAAAATGTATTAGAAGCATGGTGTGACCTCTTATTCAGTTTGCCACTTATACTGAACTTGCTTGTTTATCTTCAGCAAGGCTTTTCTCGTCTATCAAATATGATTAATAGGTGCACTTTCTATACTTGAATTAGTAAATAGTGTACATATATAGATGTAATGTATATAGTAGCGTAGCTTAAGTAAATATCTCGTCGTTTAGCGTCCCTTTCCTGTGTATATAATCCCTTAGCTTATCTTTGTGTGTGTGTACTGTGTAGATACTCATGGTTGTAGTATAGACTCTCTCTTAATTCTCCTTGTCTCTGTTTATTCGGCAGGATTTACAATGCTCATCAGGTTTGTTCGTTTTGGGCGCTCCAACACTTCCAAGTGTGTCTGTCTGGCGCGCATGCACTTGTGGTTTGTTGACGAGCTTGCTCCCCAATGCGCATGCGCTGCGTCGCTCTGACACCACTTGCATCGTGGCGAGTTGTGTATTGTATTGCACGCTATAGTTCATTTCACAAGTTCGTTTATTTGTTGACAACGGCGCTACGTGCAAGGCGAATCATTGTATTTAGAGTATCGTCGTCTCTAGACACATGAAAGTAAAATTCTTTCTTGTTACAACCAGTCATCCTATCATTTACTCATTTGACATATAATAAAACATAAGAACAAAAATTTTCCTTAAGAACTAACAACATAAATTCTGTAATGTGACTTTTGCAGCAGTCTAAATCTAATATTATACACACGAAAAAAAGTTTTGCATCACCTCGGTTCCGAGAGTTCCGGAACCTGTACAGAAAATTCGAATAGAGATCAACATAAACAGCATTTCCGCCCTTTTTATTGCTCATGAAACCACACGTTGAATGTTGTACCACGATACAACGAGGCCTTCAGAGGTGGTGATCAGTAGCACTTCCTCTTGCATTGCTGCATGCCTGTATTTGTTGTGGCATACTATCCACAAGTTCATCAAGGCAATGTTGGTCCAGATTGTCCCACTCCTCAACGGCGATTCGGCCTAGATCCCTCAGAGTGGTTGGTGGGTCACGTCGTCCATAAACATCCCTTTTCAGTCTATCCCAGGCATGCTGGAGAACATGCTGGCCACTCTAGTCGAGCGATGTCGTTATCCCAAAGGAAGTCATTCACAAGATGTACACGATGGGAGACCGAATTGAAGTCCAGGAAGATGAATGCCACGACAATATGCTGCCGATATGGTTGCACTTTCGGTTGGAGGATGGCATTCACGAATCGTACAGCCATTACGGCGTCTTCCATGACCACCAGTGGCGTACGTCGGCTCCACATAATGCCACCCCAAAACAGCAGCACTCACTGGGCATTGTGTCTAGAGCGTTCAACCTGACCGAGGTGCCGCCAAACACGTCTCTGACGATTGTCTGGTTGAAGGCATATGCGACACTCATCAAAGAAGAGAACGTGATACCAGTCCTGGGCGGTCCATTCGGCATGTTATTGGGCCCATCTATACTGCGCTGCATGGCGTCGTGGCTGCAAAGATGGACCCCGCCATGGACGTCGGGAGTGAAGTTGCGCATCATACAGCCTATTGTGCACAGTCCGAATCGTAACACGACGTCCTGTGGCTGCACAAAAAGCATTATTCAACATGGTGGCGTTGCTGTCAGGGTTCCTCCGAGCCATAATCCGTAGGTAGCAGTCATCCACTGCAGTAGTAGCTCTTGGGCGGCCTGAGCGAGGCATGTCATCGACAGTTCCTCTCTCTGTATCTCCTCAATGTCTGAAAAATATCGCTTTGGTTCACTCCGAGACGCCTGGGCACTTCCCTTGTTGAGAGCCCTTCCTGGCACAAAGTAACAGTGAGGACGCGACCGAATCGCGGTATTGACCGTTTAGACATGGTTAAACTACAGACAACAGGAGCCATGTACCTCCTTCCTGGTAGACTGACTGGAACTGATCCGCTGTCGCACCCCCTCCATCTAATAGGCGCTGCTCATGCATGGTTGTTTACATCTTTGAGCGGGTTTAGTGACGTCTCTGAATAGTCAAAGGGACTGTGTCTGTGATACAATATCCACAGTCAATGTCTATCTTCAGCAGTTCCGAAAATGGGGTGATGCAAAACTTTTTTTGATGTTTGTATTATATTTACATACAACTTAGAGGGTATACAGCCCTTCTTTCAACATAGAAACGTTTTCAAGTCTTTCTGTGCGTAAAGGCCTTTCTCTTCACCTGTGTTCGTGTGTACCAATCTGTATGCTCCCAGATAGGGGATTTTGGTAATTATGTATGGTCCGGTGTGTACTAATTACCACTTACAGTTCAGTTTTCCATTTTTTGTGGATTTGGGATGTGTTCTAAGTAACACCTTTTGGCCTATATAAAACTGTGTTGTACGTTTCAGCTTTCTGTCATAAACTCCTTTCCTGTATTTAGCCCAGGTTTCAAGGTTGGTTACTGCTTGTCGTATTTATCCAGCGGTAATAACTGTATCAGTTTCTTGGGCAAAGGTTTCTCCCACTCGTATACTTGTTTGCAACTGAACATCAGTTCATTTGGTGTTAATCCAGTTGATGTTTGGGAAAGGTTGTTAAAACTTGTAAGAAGGGAGTGACATATTTAATTCAATTGGTACGTTTTTGAGGTATATAGGTTCTTACAAACCTGTTGAATTCCTTAAACATCATTTCTATGGGGGATGCTCAGGAAGAAATTTGGATATTAAAATGTGTTTGATTTAGTTAGAATCTACAAACTCTTTCCATTTACATCCAACAAAATATGAGGCATTATCTGTTAATATAACTTCTGGTGTTCCTACTCTTACAAAACAATCCTCTTTGATCCATCTTATAATTGAACTGGCTGTAATGTTCTGTACAGCATACTACTTTATGTATTTGGTGAAAATATCATACGTACCTACTATATAGTTTACACCATCCTTACCTCTGGGGTAAGGTCCAGCCACAACCAAAGATACTTTTTCAAGTGGTTTTTTTAGCCACAATGTAGTTCAATCCGTTTGGAGATGTTAGAATGTTTTGTTTTCTGGTAGACAATACAGTTTCTCACCACCTGTAATACTTTTGTCTAATGTTGGGGAAATAACAATATTTACCTATTTTTCCAGTGCCTCTGCAGTGCTATGATATCCCCAAGTATTGTGTGTGTACAAGATAAAATCATCCACCTATTTCTCTGACAAACACATGCGCTGTTGTTCTTGTTTGGAATGGTTCCTATGGAACAGAACACCTTTGTGAATAGTGAAAAACCTTTTTAACTTTTCATCACCATTTTGCATAAGTTTCGTTCTTACCTTACTCCAGCGTGTGTCTTCCTGCTGTAATTGCTCCATGTGTTTGCACATGTGGACATAATACGGTCGAATTCTGTCTTCCATCAACATAGCTCTTATTTCACCGTCCTGCTCTAAAAGATCGTTGAATTCCTCTAGGCCTTGTGGTAATCGAGAAAGAGCATCAGCAATTATATTTTGGTTTCCTTTTATGTAGACTATTTCAAAGCCGAATTCTTGAAGATACATACACCACCTGGCTATTCATTGGTGTAGCAATTTACAGGTTAACAAAAACAATAGGGACTGATGGTCACAGTATACTTCTGTGTGTTTAATCCAAAGGAAATATTCAAACTTTTTAAGGGACCAAATTATAGTCAAACCCTCAAACTCCACAAGTGAATATTAATGTCCAGCTTTGGATAAGATGTAGCTAGCGAAGCTAATTGCCTTAGGAATAAGTTTTCCCTCTTCTTCTACCATTTGAAAAAGGCATGCCCCCAGACCTTGAGAAGACATGTCAGTGCCTAAACAAAAATCCTGCTTCATGTCTGGTTAAGATAAAATATAGGTTTGCTTGATTTTCCCGAAATCGTCTTGACATTGCTTGTCACATAACCAAGGTCTATTTTTCCAGAGAAGATTGAAGTATCACTGTTCGTAGGTTGGTTAGGGACGACTTTACTGAAAAATGAGACTAGGCCCAAGTATTCCTTTAGTTGCTTCTTGTTTTGAGGAACATGACAGTTACTAATGGCATCAAGCTCTTTAGGATCTCGCAGTATGCTGTCTGAAAAGATTATATGTCGTAAAAATTTTACCTTTTCTTGTCTGAAATTCGATTTCTTGAGATTTGCTGTTACTCCATGTTCAGAAATCCGTTTCAGTGCTTGTTCAATTAATCTTAAGCGTTCTACCCAAGTAGGTGTAGCGACTAAAAGGTCATCCATGTATACTGTTACCTTACTTAAAAGTTTGGATCCTAGCACTTTGTCCAGAGAAGAGATAAATACACTTGCACTTACGTTCAGTCCAAAGGGTAATACTTGAAATTCGAAGCTCCTGCCCCCACATACAAACACGGTATACTTCCGACTTTCTTCATATAGTTTTATTTGACAATAAGAGGACCAGAGATCGATTATAGTAAGAAATTTAGCATCATGAAATTTCATAAGCTGTTCCTCTAAATTTTCTGGGCGTGTTCATACTAGCACTTTGTCCAGAGAAGTGGTAACTACACTTGCACTTACGTTCAATCCAAAGGGTAATACTTGAAATTCGAAGCTCCTGCCCCCACATACAAACACAGTATACTTCCTACTTTCTTCATGTATTTTTATTTAACAATAAGAGGACCACAGATCGATTATAGTAAGAAATTTAGCATCATGAAATTCCATAAGCTGTTCCTCTAAATTTTCTGGACTTTTTCGTACTGGTACAATGATCTTATTAATGTTATGTGCATCGAGGACCAAGTGCACCTTGCCATCTGGCTTACTCACGGCCAAAATAGGACTACAATAAGTGGAAAATGATGGATGTATCATGGTCCATTCAAGCAACCTGTTAATCTCTTTTCTTTCTGCTTTCCTCTTTGTCTGTGGTATAGAGTATGAAGTAGAACAAAAAGTTTCATGAGGATATACAACCATTTTGTACACAAAATCCTTAATGATACCTGGTCTTTTTTCAAATGCCTGTGTATAAGTAAGTATCAGTTCCCTGAGTTTCACTTGCTGTTCTTGAGACAAGCACTTTGATTCACAAACCTTCGTGTTTATTGTGTCGACGTTTATCTCTTCTGCAGCTGACTGTTCGTTGTTGTATGTGTTGATAAACATGACTATGGAATTGAACCTCAAAATCTTGAGTAACTTCAGTTTTATGTCTATCAGTACTGCCCCTGATTACGTCTATTTCAAATAATTGGTTATTTACAGAGAAATGACATTAGCTCTTGCCTATATCAATTTGTACTTGGTATGTCCTAAATGTACCCATACCGATTAAACAGTCAACTATTAATTTCTCTACTATCAAAAAATGGCATCGAACAGGAAACGGCCCTAATTGGGCAGGAATTAAAGCTTGCGTTTTGGTTCCTTTCGGTTTCTGACCAATCGCAGTTTGTACCTTGCAATTTTGCACTGGCGGTGTGGTATACACCCACGTTTCTTCAGTTCTTGAAAGAATCTGTGTGACATCAAATTAGTCATAGCATCTGTGTCAAGCACAATGGGTACATAAAGGTCAAATATTTTGGCTTTAATAGTAGCTTGTACCTTGTACTCTGTCATTCTGTGTATCCTCATAAGTTTGATACAGATTATCTTTCACATCACTACCTTGATCGTACCTGACGAAGGAAGTGTCGATCAAGCTCGTGCCTCCACTCTCCTCTCAGGTCACAGAATAGGGGCCTATCTTGTCTGGTTCAAGTTTTACGGCATCAAGGTGGCATTGGTCTCTGAGTTAGGCGTAATTTCTACTACATGGAGTGTTGTTTGATTACGCCAGTTAGTACCTTGTGAGGCTCTCGACTTTGTGTTTGCCAAACGATCGGCTGATTATTGCTAGTAGCTTGTGTCTGTACATATTGTGCAGGCTGGCCATTTGCTACTTGCCCATTGTAGTTGTTTTTTTTTTAATTTTTGCCCAGTTGTTTTATACTTGCCCTTGAATTTATGGCATTTGCCATTGCCGTTGAGATTACCATTACTGTTACCATAGGCCTGTGTGGGGCAAGGTTGCCATCCGTGTTGTACTAAGGAAGTGTTGTTCACTTGTTGATAAATAAAGCCCTGTGGCACTATCTGTGTATTAAAAGGCTTGGTTGTTCTGGTCTCTCTTCATATATCAAGTCTATTGAGTCCAGTATAGATAGAAAGTATTTGGTGCCATCTTCTGGAGTGGTTATGTGGGCAGGTTGATGGTTCTTTAAAATTTTCAACACATCTACTTGAGATACCGGTTTCATCCAGTATCTGGTTTTACTGAAATATTTTTCAAAATAGCCCCTTAAGCTGCCATGTTTGCTATTGAATGAAGCTGGGTTGGACACTTAACGTTTGAGCCTCTCTTGTACGGCCTCAGATTAGTTTTTATCCAGAAATGCTTTCTCAAACTGTTCACAGTAGCGGCAACATTCCGTCATATCCGTAGCCAATAGCAGAACGACACCCTGTGTGTATCCAACAAAAAATCTAATTTTCTGGGCTTCAGTCCAGGGACGAAGTAAAACACTTCGAAATGCTCTGATAAAGACCACGGGTTTTGTTCTTATCCCTTCAGAGGTAAATACCGGAAATTGTCAATTGACAAACACACTGCACTGTCAGTGACAGGTGTGTTTACGTCCGTTTGTTGCATAGCGGATGGCAACTGCGCTTGCTCGACAGATACAGCTGCCAGCAAGAGTTGTTGCGTTCTGCAACCTCGCTATTTTCCTTCGACAGGCTAGCGACATATTGTAAGTGAGAGTATCTAACTTCTCTAACAGCATGAATTTGTTTTCTGTCAAATGTTGTTTTGGAATATCAGTAGTTTTAGCAATACTGCCTCACAACCTTTCCTCTGCTTCCTTTAACCTGAATCTGTTTTAGCTAGAAATTGGCTTTCTTTCTCTTTTAGAACTTATTCTACTTTATTTACACAAATCTTCCACCCTGATACCAGCTTTTCAGCAAAGGAGCTGCCCTTGTGCAGCATCCCTGCTTCAGCTTTTGCAGTTATTTCCTTTACACCTGCACATATCTTATCTGTTACGGCGTAAAGTGAACCGCCGGCACTGCCAGTCGGGAACGAGAGCAGAGAGGGCTGTGAGAAGAGGTCAGTCATTCTCTCGCTGACCAACCCCTCTCCAGGACGACAACGCCGACAGCAGCGGCCTCTATGCGAAGAGGACACAAGCGCCACGCCCAATTGCCTGCGTCCCAGTTCTGCAGAAGCTTCAAGACCAACGACCTGAATAGAAGCTTCAAAGCTCATTACTTTGCTCGTGCATTCTGTGTAGCTCAATCTTGGAATTATTATACTGAAGAGATTTCTTATTTTGTCTGCCGCCCTTTGCTTGAGACACATCTGTTTAACGTAAAGCTAAGTATTGTAATTTTTCCTTTTGCAATTAAATTTATTAATGCGATTTGTTTCAACGATGTCTAACTATCCGAGAGAGCACGTTTCCCGGATACCCTACATTTGACAACTAGGCAGGATTCAACATTGTCTCTGTTTTTGGCAAATTTTGACGCTAAACTTAACTGGTCCACTCTTAGACTTAACTTGTGTACTTCTGTAGGGAAGTTTTTGCCCACTTCCTGCAGCTCACTGACTTAGTCCGACACATTTTTTTACCGACGCATCCACTTGGCATTACGTCTCCTGAATTTGAGAATATGCTTCACTAAGGTTTTGTAGCTCACCAGCAAGCTCTTCCTGTTTATTGTCTACTCTTTCCATTAACGTATTTATAGTCCGGAATATGTCGGTAATGATTTTTTGTTTTAGTTGTTTACCTACCTCTGTCAACTTCCCAGACGGTTCGTCAGACAATTCAGTGCATATAGTTTTGCTCACCTCACTGAAATGTTGCTTAATACTATAATTGAAATCGTTAAATGCCTGATTTTGCTGCGTAAACTGTTGTCCTTTATTCACCTGATGTTTTATGAACTGCTGTATCATACATTTAAGTTGTTGTGTAACACTTTCCGTTTTTTGTAAACTGTTGTGTTATTTGTTGCATGAGTTTGTAGAATTGTGTCTCTCACTAGTATTTACAATGTTTTTACGAACTGTTTCCTGTTCTTGCACTCACAATGTCGTGAGCAAGTAATCAAAGGAATTTTCCTTCTCGCGCCCTTCAATTTCACTATTTGAAAAAAATGTTTTCTGGTGAGAACTGAGAAATTGCCTCATCGAGCGTCATAAAAGTGACATCATGATTAGTTATATTACCAATGTCATCATTTATTGATCGTGGGACGCCAGCCTCTTTGTTTTGGTTGCCATTGACCAGTTCACAAGTTGCCGCATTACCTTCAACTGTTGCCAAGCTCTGATTTCTGACAGTTTGGCATATTGCATTTTGTAATGAATGTGGCCAATTCCTTTGACTCCATTATGACTAGTTTTTAACAAAATCATGAGTAAAATTTTTCAAAAAACGAATTTTTTTTGCACAGGTACTTTTCAATTAAAGTAGTTTTAGCTGTATTCATGAAAGAACCAGTTATTATCTGACACAGTCGTTTGAATTTAAATGACTCATCTTGCACTTTAATTATGACTTTGTACAAATTTTCGTCTTTTCTGTAGGAATGCACTTTCCATAAAGGATATTAATTGGAAGGAAAAGAGATTCTCTACTGCCAGAGAGACGGCGCCAAGTGTGGCCACATAAGCATACAGCGTAGCAGCTTCCTATCTTTACTGCTGAAATCAGCATATCCGGCTCATCTCATTTGTAGGCAGAATTTAATGTTAATTTGCTTCTTACACGGTTTTATCATTTCCCATCTCGTGGACATGTAACAAATACACTCCTGGAAATTGAAATAAGAACACCGTGAATTCATTGTCCCAGGAAGGGGAAACTTTATTGACACATTCCTGGGGTCAGATACATCACATAATCACACTGACAGAACCACAGGCACATAGACACAGGCAACAGAGCATGCACAATGTCGGCACTAGTACAGTGTATATCCACCTTTCGCAGCAATGCAGGCTGCTATTCTCCCATGGAGACGATCGTAGAGATGCTGGATGTAGTCCTGTGGAACGGCTTGCCATGCCATTTCCACCTGGCGCCTCAGTTGGACCAGCGTTCGTGCTGGACGTGCAGACCGCGTGAGACGACGCTTCATCCAGTCCCAAACATGCTCAATGGGGGACAGATCCGGAGATCTTGCTGGCCAGGGTAGTTGACTTACACCTTCTAGAGCACGTTGGGCGGCACGGGATACATGCGGACGTGCATTGTCCTGTTGGAACAGCAAGTTCCCTTGCCGGTCTAGGAATGGTAGAACGATGGGTTCGATGACGGTTTGAATGTACCGTGCACTATTCAGTGTCCCCTCGACGATCACCAGTGGTGTACGGCCAGTGTAGGAGATCGCTCCCCACACCATGATGCCGGGTGTTGGCCCTGTGTGCCTCGGTCGTATGCAGTCCTGATTGTGGCGCTCACCTGCACAGCGCCAAACACGCATACGACCATCATTGGCACCAAGGCAGAAGCGACTCTCATCGCTGAAGACGACACGTCTCCATTCGTCCCTCCATTCACGCCTGTCGCGACACCACTGGAGGCGGGCTGCACGATGTTGGGGCGTGAGCGGAAGACGGCCTGACGGTGTGCGGGACCGTAGCCCAGCTTCATGGAGACGGTTGCGAATGGTCCTCGCCGATACCCCAGGAGCAACAGTGTCCCTAATTTGCTGGAAAGTGGCGGTGCGGTCCCCTACGGCACTGCGTAGGATCCTACGGTCTTGGCGTGCATCCGTGCGTCGCTGCGGTCCGGTCCCAGGTCGACGGGCACGTGCACCTTCCGCCGACCACTGGCGACAACATCGATGTACTGTGGAGACCTCACGCCCCACGTGTTGAGCAATTCGGCGGTACGTCCACCCGGCCTCCCGCATGCCCACTATACGCCCTCGCTCAAAGTCCGTCAACTGCACATACGGTTCACGTCCACGCTGTCGCGGCATGCTACCAGTGTTAAAGACTGCGATGGAGCTCCGTATGCCACGGCAAACTGGCTGACACTGACGGCGGCGGTGCACAAATGCTGCGCAGCTAGCGCCATTCGACGGCCAACACCGCGGTTCCTGGTGTGTCCGCTGTGCCGTGCGTGTGATCATTGCTTGTACAGCCCTCTCGCAGTGTCCGGAGCAAGTATGGTGGGTCTGACACACCGGTGTCAATGTGTTCTTTTTTCCATTTCCAGGAGTGTGGTTCCCTAACTCAGCTTTTACTCTACTTCTAGCTTTACTTTTAATATTACTGAAATTCATCAATACCATTTTATCCTTATTGTTTGTCAAAGAATTATCACTAAACCATTTCCTGTCTCATTTTATGTCCTAGAGACAGTCTGCTGTAGATTTTCCTCGGTGTATCCTTTTATAAAAATGCTAGTGTCATCAGCGAACATCACAATTTCTGCAACTGTCAGATGGTTTGGCAAATCGTTTATATACACCAAGAACAACAGAGGGCCTAACACAGAACTCTGGGGCACACCATAGCTAGTTTTTTTTTAAATCTGAAAGATACTCTTTGCCTTCATGACATATTTGTACTTTCTGTTGTCTATCAGAGAGATACGACTTGAAACATTTGAAGGTAAGTCCCCAGATCCCATAAAATTCAGGTATCATAAGCAGTAAGTCATGGCTGATTAGATCAAACACTTTAGATAAATCTAAGAATATCCTGTAGCTTAATTCATTCTTGTCCAATGCATTTAGGGCCATTTTCATGAACTGGAAGACTACTGTTTCTGTGGATCTGTTCTTCCTAAACCTGTTTTGAGCATTAGTCAGTTTTTTTATTTTTATTCAGGAAGTCAGCTAGCTTTTCATACATTACTGTTTTAATTACTTTAGAGAAACTTGATAATAATGACACTGGCCTCTAATTATTTATGTCAGCTGTACTATCCTTTTTGTGAAGTGGCTTTATTATGGAGAGTTTTAGTTTTGGTAGGAACACCCCTGTCCTAAAAGAAGTATTAATAATGTCAGTTAGGTGAGTATCTATACTGGTAGATATACATTTGATTACCTTGTCTGGAACTCCATCAATACAACAACACATTTTATTTTTTAGTTTATTAATAGCATTTCTAACTTCACATTCTGTTACTGGGTAGAGAAACACTGTCTTTTCACAATTTAGCACTTTTATGTTTTTGTTGTTTGAATTGCACAGAATTTTAATTAGGTTCGGTGCTATGTTCACATAATGTTCATTGAATATATTGGCTATCTGCTGAGCATCTTCTATCACTTTTAATTCTGAAATTATGGGTCTTGGTTTTACGTTTTCCTATGCTATTGTTTATAACCTTCAAAATCGATTTTGATATACTGCTTCTCTAGTTAATGTGTGAATCATTGCTTAGCTTTTTGCCACCTGTATAACTTTCCTATAGACCCTTATATATTTCCTATAGTATGGCTTTATTGTTGTATTTATTTTAGCATGTTTGCTTAGGTTTATAAGGGTGATTGCTGATTTTTTTAATCCCTTGTGTTACCCATGTGTTTGTCTTCTCACTGACTTTAATTCTTTTTAACAGGAATGCTACATCACAGCAATATTTATAATCAGTGAGAAAACGGTCATACTTTTTGCCTAAATCATCAGTTTGTTTGATGCCCCACTGCATCCTTTTTAGCATACTATTAAAACCCTTACGTTGTTTGCATTAATTAGTCTTCTTTGTACATATTTTTCAGTGACTGTGCATTTCTTATTGTTCTCATTCCTTATCATCATTTTTAAATCCATATGGTCAGAAAAGCCTGTATCAGTTACTTCAATGGTGTACCCACAGCTTTGTTTGTTGGTAAATATCTGATCAAGTGTTGTTTCAAACCCATCCCCATATCTGGTAACTTCCTACACAGTAGGTTGCATGTTGTATGAGTTAAACAGATTTAATAATTGTATCTTGTTCTTATTACTTTTGTTAAAATTAATGTTAAAGTCACCAAGAACTATTGAGCATTTTGACCTGCCTCTCAATTTATTTAAAAGATCATCTATGTAATATAAGAATTGGGTAATGTCACCTGATGGGGACCTATAGATGCAAGCAACGATACTCTGACAGTCTGTAAGTTCTCAAATATAAGATTCGAAATCTTTTACTACACACTTCACCTTGCTAAGTTTTACCTCTTTAGATTTAACATTACTTCTAACATAGATGCATACACCTTCACATTTATAAGTTTCCCTGCAAAAACTACTTATTAAGTCAAAGTCTAGTATATTTTCTGTGCAAATCTGAGTATCCTGAAGCCAATGCTCATTGATACATGGCACAGAAACCTCCTTAAGATTACAGTTTAAAATTACTTCCCTCTCACACATTTTGTTGCCCAGTCCTTGTACATTCTGATACAGCGAAGTCAAGCCACCTAGATTTGGTGCACAGCTCACCTTAGTGTCTCCTTCAGATTTTGACCAAGTCTGACACATTTCAGGCTTGGCCAGCCTTACACGTTTGCTTGATCTGGTTCTGAGTTTTGAGACATATATTCCAAATTCGTGAAACAAGATAAACTGTTATTTACCATACTAAGTATTTTTTGGGCCAGCAGTGTATTTCTTATTACACTCAGACCTTGACCATGTCTTGTATGACAAGTTCTCGAGCAGTTACAATTGTCAGAGGGTTCGTGGTTTAGCCACGTACTACTTATTACAATCTTCAGAAAGAATCACGAAGTAGTTAGGCTATAATATTTTATTTTTTATTGCAACGAAAAGCTCATATTAACATTGAATCAATAACAACAGAACTATTATATATAATCAAAGAATAAACAATCTGTCCCTTGTGCGCGCCGCCACAGAATAATGCTATCCATCACTGTGCGTCTACGGATGTTCTGCTGGCGACTCCCACACAGCCCCCCTCCGACAGAGTGGAGCTACGGGAATGTAGGGGTATTCATATTTGACCTGACGCCCAGCTCTTGTATGTACTGAAGGCATTGGTTGAACCTCTTCAGCTTCTGTTGCTGGTAGTGACGGTACTGCTTCCTCTTGTGGTGGTGAGGTGGTGTCATCCTGGTCCAGTGGTGTGGAAGGTGGCGCTTGGTGCCTGACCTCTGTGTCCTCTTCAGTCGGTAACATATGTGCAGGTTTGAGTGGTTCCAATGATACCACGTGACTCTTTCCATTTAGATCTATCTGCATGGTATGTTCATCCTGTGAGAGCACTCTGTAAGGTCCAGAATATGGAGGCTACAGCGGTGACTTGACAGCATCCGTCCGTAGCATCACATGTGTACATGAGCGTAGATCTTTGTGCACGAACGTATTTACCGCTCCATGTCTCGAGACAGGAGAAGGGCGAAGTCTGGCCATATGCTCGCGTACCATTTGCAATGTAAACGGCAATTCGGTCTGTCGTGCCCCTTCTTTAGCGGTGAAGAATTCTGCAGGCAGTCGTAAGGGTTCACCATAAACCAATTCTGCGGTGGGTGCCCCTAAATCCGTTTTCAATGCTGTGCATAGGCCCAAAAAAACTAGTGGTAACGCTGACGACCAAGATTGTGCATGACACATTAATGCAGTTTTTAATGTTCTATGCCAGCGTTCTACCATCCCATTGCTTGCTGTCTGGCACGCTGTGGTGCGATGATGTTGGGACCCGCAGAGGTTGGCCAATTCTGAGAACAACGTCGATTCAAACTGACGCCCCTGGTCTGTGGTGACATGTAAAGGGCAGCCGAAACGTGCGATCCAAGATGAAAGAAATACGCGTGCCACCGTTTCTGCTGAAATATCCCATAACGGAATCGCCTCTGCCCATCTAGTGAAGCGGTCCACCGCAGTGAGGAGATAACGGTATCCTTCCGACGGCAAAAGCGGTCCCACGATGTCTAGGTGCACATGTGTGAAACGTTGTGTAGTAAGTGGGAAGTTTCCTACCGCTTTGTGCACGTGTCGTCCCACCTTGGCCCTCTGACAGTCTAGGCACGTTTTTGCCCAATTACGGCAGTCTCTATATATACCGGGCCACACGAATCTGTCTGTCATTAGTTTTCCCGAATGAGCCAGTCCATGGATGCTATCAAATAATTGTCGTCGCAATCTCTCAGGTACGAACGGTCTCGGTTTTCCTTGCGATATGTCACACCAAACTCGGAAAGTGTTCACTCGTAGGTTGTATTTGTTGCAAGCGTAACCCGGACGTACTATCATGAGAGAATTTAGCAAGTTGCTGGTCTGTTTCCTGTGCTGCAGCTATTTCCTTGTAGTCAATAGTCTGAGAGATTGTTTCCAACCTAGACAAGAAATCTGCCACGACGTTTTCAGCTCCTTTTATGTGCTCCAGGTATATTGTAAACTGGGCGATAAACTCGAGTTGTCTAAATTGTCGTGGTGAGCAACCATCCTTGTTCTTACTGAAGGCGAAGGTAATTGGCTTGTGGTCTGTGAAAACAGTGAATGGTTTGCCTTCTACTTGCGGTCGGAAATGTCTGATGGCTTCATAAATTGCCAGTAGTTCCCTATCATAGCCACTCCATTTTACTTGTGATGATGTAAGCTTGCAGGAGAAGAAATCTAGGTTGTTTCCCACCCTCTGGTGTAGAGCTACACCTATTTCCTGCTGGCTCGCCTCCACAACAATTGCCAGTCGAACTTGAGGAACCGGAAGTGCCAACATTATTGCCTGACGTAGACAGGTTTTGATCTTGTCGAATGCCATCTGCATCTCTCATGTCCACTGTGAAGGTCGTTTGCCTACTGCACCCTTGCCGACTAGTGCTGACGTCAAAGGTGCTTGTATGGCTGCCGCATTAGGCAGATGTTGTCTGTAGAAGTTAACTGCTCCAAGAAACCGGCTTAGTTGGCGATAGTCGATGGGGCGAGACATCTCTTCGATAAGGTCGAGTTTATCTTACGGTGGGCTGATACCGGCTGCTGTCACTGAGTAGCCCAAGAATGGCACCTGACGTCGTCGTAGTAAACACTTTGATTCATTGACCGAAATGCCGTATGCCTCAATACGTTGGTAAACAGTCCTTAGATGTAGTTCGTGCAATTCCTCAGACAACGAAAAAACCAAGATGTCGTCGAGGTACGCGAAGCAATATGGTAAACCTTTGAGGACTTCGTCAATGAAACGCTGCCAAGTTTGTGCCGCATTTTTTAACCCGAACGGCATACGGAGGTATTCGAATAAACCGAATGGTGTTGTGACAGTCGTCTTCGGTATATCAGCAGGTGCGACCGGTATCTGGTGATACGCTTTTTTGCAATCAATGACACTAAAAATGGTCGCGCCTGCAAGTGCGTTCGTAAAATCCCTGATATGTGGTATCGGATAACGATCGGGGATGGTACGAGTATTTAGTGCCCTGTAATCTCCGCATGGTCTCCAAGTCCCATCTTTCTTCTTTACGAGGTGAAGTGGCGATGACTACGGACTGTCGGATCTACGGACGATTCCCGAGCGTAATAATTCTTCGAACTCTGCCTTCGCTGCAGCAAAACGATCCGGAGCTAACCGGCGTGGGCGTTGAGACACTGGCTGACCGGGTGTAGTCCTGATGTGCTGTACCGTATTGTGCTCTATTGTCTGCCCACCAGACACGGATTCGCAGTTTGCTACTTGTCTGCAATCAGACGTCGACATAGGGCTTCGTCCTAGGGTGCCTCTAATGCACTTGTGTCTCCCGTCGAGTGCTCACTGAGCTAATTGATACCTCAAGTGCGTAATGAAACAAGAAATCTGCACCCAATATTGCGTCTGACACATCGGCAATTACGAAAGTCCATGGTAAACTTTCATGGAATCCGAGGTCTACCTCTATCTGATGTTTTTCCATAAGTCACTATCGACGTCTGGTTTGCTGCTATGAGTGTCGCCTGAGATGGAGGGAGCTTCACATCACTGTTTCTAACAGGCAATGCACTAACGTCCGAACCTGAGTCGACTAGATAAGCACGGCCGGACTTAACGTCTGTAACAAACAGCCGATGGGACAGTGAAGGTAAAGAAAAAAGGTTACTCACTCGTAGCTGCCCCTCGTCGATCTCACCTCGTTACAGTAGGCGCTGGTGCTCTAACTCGCGACCGGCGGCGCCCAACGCGCTGTCGCCATTTGTGTGATTGCAGGGTGATGTGCAGCGCGTCGCCTCGCTTCCGAATCGTCGATGCTACCAGCAGATACGCTCCTTAGACACAATGCCTTCTTCCTTGCTCTTCTTGTTTGTGCCTGTCTTGCCTCCGAGCAACGTCGATATCTGCTGCTTCAGTCCGTCAACTTGTTCCCGTAGGTCATCCAGTTGTTGAGAAACGTCCGGCTGTTGGCGTCGTTGTATCGCCGCCGTTTCCTGTGAGTCTGTACTGTTGTGTCCGAACATCACCGTCGACGTATGCGCTGCGTCTAACAAGGTGTAGACCTTGTCGGCTAATGAGTTCAACGACGAGATATCTTGTGCGTCTGAGAGCGCCACAGCCGTTCTAACTGCCTCTGGCAACTGCACACGCCATACATGTTGCAGTGTCGTATCTGGCAACTCGGTGTCGTTGACTAAACTTCGCAGGTGCCGCCAAAATTCCGAAGGTGACTCATCTCCTCTCTTTTCACCGTGTAATACTTGCTGGATACGTTGTTCGACCGGCCGACGTAGTCGCTCAATGAGTAACTGCTTAAAACGTGTATACTTTTGCGCGGCGGGCGGCTGAAGTATTATATCTGCGCTGATCGTTTCTGTTTTATTGTCAAGCGCACTGCACATGACGATTCAATTAAATCGTAATGATAAGGTCTTTTAAATAACATAACATTTGTGTTTGTTAACTTGCCCAGTGTTGTCTTCAGAGCTGTTGTTGCTGCAGCTGTTTCATTATGGTATACATCATTGGAACCACCAATAAGAACTGCAAAGTCACCCCTTGACAAATTACTGCAGTCTTCAGTGTTGGTGACGATCTGGTTGAATCTTGCTCCAGCTTTCACTATGCCTTCAATTTTCATGTTTTTTTTTTTGTTTTTTGTTTTTTTAGGGTCTTCGTTTTTGTAGCCACCCTTCTTCCAAAACCATCACAGTAGATTCTGATGTGTGTTGTTTTTTCGCTTCGTATTTCTTGACTCTGTGTTCCATCTTGTTGTTTATCTGTTGCATTTGATACATTGTCTGTTTTACTCAATTTCAAAACAGGCACCATCAAATCTAGGTTGCTGCAAGAATTTTCGCTGTGGGATTTTTTCGATGATTTAAATAATACATCTGCGCTTTTTGTGTCACAATCCACGTTGTTCTGCTTTGTGTGTTTGGCTTCAAATGTGATTGTGTGAATATCATTATCTTCAGGTCCGTTATAGTCGGGTATGTTACAAACTTTAGGCCTAATAGTTTTCAACCTACATTCGTCACAGTTACAGTTTTTTTCTGATTATCTCTCGCCCTTTAGGAGGGGTCTACTTTTCCACATTGAAAATGAAATATGTTTCCACATTCCATGCACTCAACACCACTTCTCACAGTTTTCTGGCATTTTCGACAATGTTTACAGGTCCTGTCGCCTGTATTTTCACTAGTCAAATTTTCTGTTACCACATCACTGAACAATGGAGATTAGACTGTTGTTTTTGTTGCTTAAGTTCATCATTTTTTAGTTTTAACCCACGAATTTCATGTAATAGAAACGCTATAATATCGTCTTTAATGTCTTTGCTGTTTACATTTTCGTGCATTTCGTCTTTACAGCAATTCAAACAGTACCAAGTCTTTCGTTTTGAACTTAGGTTTGCACACTTATAGTGGTAAACTGTTTCACATTTTAGACACATTATTCCTTTGTCGGCGCGTTTTTCACAACAGCAGTGGGAAGGCGTCCCATTTTCTTGCAAATGTTCACTGTCGGTCAAAACTGTGCGCGCCAGACAAGTATTATCATAATAAGTACCGAATTTTTCGCACATTATGCACTTTCCATCGTAATTTTTAATTTTACTCATGAAGCTATTGCACTCGTCATTTTCATTGGGCGCCATCTTTTCAATTACATATGGCTTATATATAAGAAAAGAAAGAAAAATATGAGTCAACAGGTCGGCCCTTCACAATGCGGCAGCCACAGCAGCTACACCAGTGTAAAGTTCACCGACCCTATTGCATTAGCATCTCGTTGGTAGTTCTGTGCGGTGAGATCGTTGTTATGGCCTGTGTTTGACTCAAACTTTTTTTTTTCTTTCTGATTCTAGTGTCGTTGTGTATAATCAGGAATGCAACTGTCCAACCAAGTCTGTTAATTTCGTGCAGTGTGAGATCAATGCTGAGACAGTCGGCAGCAGTGACGCTTCGGCTGTGGATTTGTTATTGTTTGGTCACCTGAAGTACGTCTCAATCCACTGAAGGGGTGTTGATAGTGTTTATGGAACAGATGACTAAGAAATTCGATAAGGCAATCAAAGCGTAAAATACGAACGTGGTAAATCTTAGAAAAGACCTGTCTACCACACTTGTTACAAGCATGTTAGACCTTAAAACAGAATTTCTACTAAACTCCATGCATGATAGATATTTAAACAGAACTAACCGCCACGAATGGCAATTTTTAAAAAAGGAACTATAAAGGATCCTAGGCAAGAAAACAAGGAAATGCAAAATACAATTTCTAACTCACAAACAGCAGTAACAGTGTTGACTGCGCTGTTGCGGCTGGAAGTAATTAAACAACGCGATCTTGCGAGAAAGGAAGTTAGCGAACAATTTCGAGAGGTTAATAATGATGTAAAGCAACATGAATTAATAACAATTCATAAACAAATTCCAGAAACGAGTGGGAAGCTGTACATGTCAAAAAAATTAGGATTTAGAGGTGATGGCTACCGCAGAATCTGCCTTTGTTAATGACCGAGAAGAACTAAGGATTAAACCAAAGGGTGATAAGACCATCAACATACCCCTTTCTCCAGAATTAGTTGCTATTAAATCGATTTGGTGAAAATAACTTAATTTTGAAGCTCTAATATAGTTAAATTGGTCGAACAAATACAGTAATTGACTGAATTTTGTCATGAGTTTCATAGTGACTGCAGAGGCTTAAGTTGTCTACTGACTTTTACCACCAATTCATATGACATGCAAAGTAATTTGAGTATGATGCTACATGAACCGTTTAATACATTCACAAGGTCAAGTTTAGACAACCATAAGACCAGATTTCACTGTAATGATTACTTATGAAAAGAATGAAGTTAAATTCACTTGCACATATGCAGGCTGACAGTTATTGAACTATATGAAATAAAATCGTTATAACTTCCGAACTGTTTGCCTTAGGGTGTTCAAAGCGCAAGGTTGGCCACGTGGCATGATGGTAACTGTGTGGTTTGATTTAGCGACGAAACCGACTTTCATCTGGATGGGTTCGTCAATAAACAAAATTGGTGCATTTGGGGGACTGAGAATCCGCATTTCATGATCGACGAGTCTCTTCACCCTCAACGGGTGACTGTTATGTTGCGCAGTGTCCAGCTATGGAATAATCAGTCCATGGTACGGTGATTACCAAATGGTACGTGAAGATTTTGGAAGATGATTTCATTCATATTATCCAAAGCGACCCTGATTTCTACAAGAAGTGGTTCATGCAAGGCGGAGCTCGACCCCATTGAGGAAGGAGAATGTTTGATGTCCTGGAGGAGCACTTTGGGGACTGCATTCTGGCTCTGGGGTACCCAGAGACCACTGGCATTGGCCTTGATTGTCTGCCATATTCTCCGAATCTGAACACATGTGTCTCCTTTTTGCGGGGCTATGTTAAAAATAAGGTATACAACAATAAACCCAAAACCATTGCTGAACTGGAAACAGCCATTCAGGAGGTCATCAACACCACTTGCGTTCCGACACTTCAGCAGGTCATGCAGAATTTTGCTATTTGTCTGTGCCACATCATTGCCAATGGTGGCAGGCATATCGAACATGTCATTACATAAATTTGAATAGCTGTAGTGATGTTTACATTTTGAATAAACTGTGTGCTGGCCGTAATTTGTAACTAATTTACGTTTTCTTTCATGTTGTTGTTGTTGTTGTTGTGGTCTTCAGTCCTGTGACTGGTTTGATGCAGCTCTCCATGCTACTCTATCCTGTGCAAGCTTTTTCATCTCCCAGTACCTACTGCAACCTACATCCTTCTGAATCTGCTTAGTGTATTCATCTCTTGGTCTCCCTCTACGATTTTTACCCTCCACACTGCCCTCCAATACTAAATTGGTGATCCCTTGATGCCTCAGAACATGTCCTACCAACCGATCCCTTCTTCTGGTCAACTTCTCTTCTCCCCAATCCTATTCAATACTTCCTCATTAGTTATGTGATCTACCCATCTAATCTTCAGCATTCTTCTGTAGCACCACATTTCGAAAGCTTCTATTCTCTTCTTGTCCAAACTATTTATCGTCCATGTTTCACTTCCATACATGGCTACACTCCATACGAATACTTTCAGAAATGACTTCCTGACACTTAAATCAATACTGGATGTTAACAAATTTCTCTTCTTCAGAAACGCTTTCCTTGCCATTGCCAACCAACATTTTATATCCTCTCTACTTCGACCATCATCAGTTATTTTGCTCCCCAAAAAGCAAAACTCCTTTACTACTTTAAGTGCCTCATTTCCTAATCTAATTCCCTCAGCATCACCCGACTTAATTAGACCACATTCCATTATCCTTGTTTTGCTTTTCTTGATGTTCATCTTATATCCTCCTTTCAAGACACTGTCCATTCCATTCAACTGCTGTTCCAAGTCCTTTGCTGTCTCTGACAGAATTACAATGTCATCGGCGAACCTCAAAGTTTTTATTTCTTCTCCATGAATTTTAATACCTACTCCTAATTTTTCTTTTGTTTCCTTTACTGCTTGCTCAATATACAGATTGAACAACATCGGGGAGAGGCTACAACCCTGTCTCACTCCCTTCCCAACCACTGCTTCCCTTTCATGCCCCTCAACTCTTATAAATGCCATCTGGTTTCTGTACAAATTGTAAATAGCCTTTCACTCCCTGTATTTTACCCCTGCCACCTTTAGAATTTGAAAGAGGGTATTCCAGTCAACATTGTCAAAAGCTTTCTCTAAGTCTACAAATGCTAGAAACGTAGGTTTGCCTTTCCTTAATCTTTCTTCTAAGATAAGTCGTAAGGTCAGTATTGCCTCACGTGTTCCAGTGTTTCTACGGAATCCAAACTGATCTTCCCCGAGGTTGGCTTCTACTAGTTTTTCCATTCGTCTGTAAAGAATTCGTGTTAGTATTTTGCAGCTGTGACTTATTAAGCTGATAGTTCGGTAATTTTCACATCTGTCAACACCTGCTTTCTTTGGGATTGGAATTATTATATTCTTCTTGAAGTCTGAGGGTATTTCGCCTGTTTCATACATCATGCTCACCAGATGGTAGAGTTTTGTCAGGACTGGCTCTCCCACGGCCGTCGGTAGTTCCAATGGAATATTGTCTACTCCGGGGGCCTTGTTTCGACTCAGGTCTTTCAGTGCTCTGTCAAACTCTTCACGCAGTATCGTATCTCCCATTTCATCTTCATCTACATCCTCTTCCATTTCCATAATATTGTCCTCAAGTACATCGCCCTTGTATAGACCCTCTATATACTCCTTCCACCTTTCTGCTTTCCCTTCTTTCCTTAAAACTGGGTTTCCATCTGAGCTCTTGATATTCATACAAGTCGTTCTCTTATCTCCAAAGGTCTCTTTAATTTTCCTGTAGGCGGTATCTGTCTTACCCCTACTGAGATAGGCCTCTACATCCTTATATTTGTCCTCTAGCCATCCCTGTTTAGCCATTTTGCACTTCCTGTCGATCTCATTTTTGAGACGTTTGTATTCCTTTTTGCCTGTTTCACTTACTGCATTTTTATATTTTCTCCTTTCATCAATTAAATTCAGTATTTCTTCTGTTACCCAAGGATTTCTACTAGCCCTCGTCTTTTTACCTACTTGATCCTCTGCTGCCTTCACTACTTCATCCCTCAAAGCTACCCATTCTTCTTCTATTGTATTTATTTCCCCCATTCCTGTCAATTGCTCCCTTATGCTCTCCCTGAATCTCTGTACAACCTCTGGTTCTTTTAGTTTATCCAGGTCCCATCTCCTTAAATTCCCACCTTTTTGCAGTTTCTTCAGTTTTAATCTACAGGTCATAACCAATAGATTGTGGTCAGAGTCCACATCTGCTCCTGGAAATGTCTTACAATTTAAAACCTGGTTCCTAAATCTCTGTCTTACCATTATATAATCTATCTGATACCTTTTAGTATCTCCAGGGTTTTTCCATGTATACAACCTTCTTTCATGATTCTTAAACCAAGTGTTAGCTATTTTTCTTTCATATAGTTCAATAATTGTCACCCTGTGTGTTTAGCCTGTACTATGTCAATTAATAATTTCAAATACTTAAGTAAAGTTAAAAGAAATAGACAATACAAGTTTGAAATCGAGGGCAGAAGACCTAGAGTGTACGTTAAGCCAACAGAGATTTATGGGTTGACTAAGAGATTCCAACGGGAGTCTTTTTGGTTTCTCTTTTTTATGTCAGTGGTGCACAGGAATGCTAAATGCACTAAAACTTGAGGCAAATCTGTCACCTGGGTAGATTAGCTGCCGCAGTTCTAAAGGCTATCCTAGGTTTGACTTCCTTCCACCATACTATCAAAAAAAAAACCTTTTTTTTTTAAACGTAAACACACAAACATACGGGAGGAAAGGAAATGAACATATAAAACTAATGAGTACCTGAACTGAAAATCATTTAAATAAACGTAAGTTCTTTTAAAATGCAACTCACTGGTAAAAACAGATGTGAGGTAAGTGTTGCTCACCAAGAAGAAAGACGGTAGATATCCATATTGGGAAGTAAGTTACGAGTTAACATCTAGATATGCATGTCAGCACATTACAAGGATAATGCATGAGTATAAGTATGTAATAACGTGAACTCAGGCGAAAGGAAAGCATGTAACCCACAACAGACAAATAAGCTAGGTACTCCAGAAGTAAGTTCTAGCCGAAAGAAAAGGCAGTAAGCTACCTTGAGAATAGAAAAGTGATAGAAGGGCAGAAAGATATTTCATGATGTACAGGATAAAGCACCCCAATATAAACTGGTTAGGTGGGCCCCATCAAGGGAGTATCTATGCCATAATGGGAGTGAAAGGAAATAAGCAGACATTATTGTCATAACAATTTGGGATTGTTTTGGAAGTATTTTTCTGCATTAGATGATGTGTTCAAGAGTCTCACAATGGAACGCTGCTGTTGCTATTTGAAGGCTTCTTCCAAGAGACTAAGGCAAAAGAATTTACCTGGATGGTACAGCTCCTTGAAGATACATAATATTTGGTTAAATGAATGAATAAGGACACATGTGCCTGAGCTTTGTTGTCTATATAAGGAGCAGGAAACATAAGTAATATGTAAGGAGCAACAAAAAGTTGCAAGTTGCTTTTGGGCTGTAGCTCCTCATGTGAACCATTCCTGGTTATGTAAGTAATGCCATGTATGTAAGACTTGGTCACTTACAAACTTAGTGTAACCATAAATAGTTAGATTCTATAAAGTGTCAAAGAAAGGCGCAAATTTATGAATATATACATCTGCATGGTGAAATGTATGTGTCCTAGCTTAGTAGGTAACCATAAGCTGGAGTAAGTACTAGTATTCAGGGATTTTATAAAGTTTTGATAAAAGTACTGAATTTGGGTTTGTAAATGTTCATGTAGGAGGGACTTTATTTTGATGTAAGTACTCTTTTGCACATTTTCTGTGGGCTAGTGACTTAAAACAACTTTGATACCAGGATTAGTCTTCTGTATCAGAGAATCACTTACCTATTTTATGAGTAACCAAGGGAACAGTTAGTAGTTAAATCCAGAATGTATTTGATGGACAATCTAATGTGTTTTAAGTGCACACTTTCCTGACAGGAAACATAAAAAAATACATTAAATGTATTTGCAGTTTCGAATATAGACAGCCATCAGCTGTGTAATGGAATGATGACAATGAAAATTTGTACCACATGAGGACTTGAACCCGGATTTCCCACTTATCAGTGGCCATACCATTTGGCTATCTGAACATGAATACAGCCAGACACAGACTTCCATATGTCATCAACCTGCACTTGCACATCCATTACGTACATTCCCCTATGTATGACACATTTTACTTTAAAGACACTTGCCCAGTGTCAATGGATAAATAAGATATCGCAGTGCCTGTGTTATTTTGAAACATGATGCAAAGTTCCTCCGAACCCATATGTATGTCCAAAGGAATGGGCACTGTGGCAACTAAAGCAGTTATGAAACTCATTAAATGTATTTTCAGTTCCAAATATGGGTAACCATCAGCTGTATAATGGAAGGGTTGCTAATGGCAGCCTTGACTGCCTTAAAGGAGGCTTGATGACTCTTGCTCCAAATGAGCGACTCCCCTTTCTTGTGCAAGTTATTCAAAGGTATGACCAATTTGGGCGAAGTTAGGACCGAATTTTCGAAATAAATTCATCATTTCAATAAATGTAGCCCTTCCCTTCTTGCTTTTGGGAGAGGGGAAGCCAGGCAAGCAATGTATTCACTCCTGATCAATACTTAACCCTTGAGCCAAGACAAAGTGATCCAAAGATGATATACACGGGCCCGCATCTCGTGGTCGTGCGGTAGCGTTCTCGCTTCCCACGCCCGGGTTCCCGGGTTCGATTCCCGGCGGGGTCAGGGATTTTCCCTGCCTCGTGATGGCTGGGTGTTGTGTGCTGTCCTTAGGTTAGTTAGGTTTAAGTAGTTGTAAGTTCTAGGGGACTGATGACCATAGATGTTAAGTCCCATAGTGCTCAGAGCCATTTGAACCATTTGATATACACGGATGAGCGAAAGTAATCTCAGAAGGTTTTCCCGTGAGCCCAGGAACCCTAAAACGTAGCAAAATTCTTTGAGGCGATACAGGTGCCCTGCAAATGAAGCACTGTGAACAACCACATTGTCAAGGTAATTGTAAATGGTTTTGAACTTGAGACCTCCCAAAATATGGTCCACAAGACAAGACAAACTGGCCACCTCGTAGACAGGAAGCAATTAAATTCATAAACGCTCCAATCTGTACAAAAGGAAGTTACATGTTTCGAGTCTTCAGTCAATGTTATCTGATGGATAGCTTGATTGAGGTCCAGTAGTGAGAACCAACAAGTGCCCACAAACCAAAACAATTGTGAAGGTCAGAAAATAGAAGTGATTCTAAGATTACCTTCTGGTTTGGTGCCCTGTATGCAACAACTTGTCCTTTAGGAACAGGAAAAGTGCGTGAAGTGTAGGGAGAAGTTGAAGGTCCAATATCCCCATCCCAGAGCATTTTATTAATCAGTCCCTGCAAAATCTTAACCTTGGATGGAGATAATCATCGAAGCAGGTCATATATTGTATATTATTGGTGATGCCTAATTTATTAATGAGGATGTCTGAAAACTGGAATAACACACTGAACTTTTGTTTAGCCTGACCAGGTTCCAAATGACCGGTGTCAGACTCAGAGGACCTCAAAGTGAACATTACTAATGGGCTGAGCATGCCAACATGAACACAACGCTATCCTCTCAGCAGCGTGAAATTTAAAATAAAGGGCACAAGCCTTATAATCAAGAACCAAGTTGGTACACTCAATGAAATCACAGCTGAGTATCAATGTGAGTGACGAATACTTGGCAATAACAAAGCTGAATGGCCAAGTAAAGTCCAGTGAGCCTAACTTGCCCCAAAACTCCCCTACCAGAGCTAACTATTGTCCATTAAGCATATGACGTCTCTGAGATGAGGGGCATGGGGAGGAGCAGACAATCTACATAAATTCCTAAACTCAATGTACTAACTATAATCAGATAAGGAAACAGAACTCCCAGAATCCAGAAGATCACATACAGGTTCAATATTTAAATGAGCACACACATAAAGAAGCCTCAGATTTCACACCACTCTAATATGGGAGCAACCTCTAACAGGAAGGGCAGGTCGCTCCCCCATCAGTGCCTGTTCAGATGCAGCCCCCACTTCACAGGACATGGCCGCACAAAATATCTACTACCACCACACTTGAAACAGACTTTTGGCTTAACCGTAACAATAAGGCCCACAGTCACTTTCTGGTTCCCATCAGATG
The DNA here is from genome assembly GCF_021461385.2 of Schistocerca piceifrons. NCBI lineage: Eukaryota > Metazoa > Arthropoda > Insecta > Orthoptera > Acrididae > Schistocerca > Schistocerca piceifrons. The sequence goes on along the minus strand of NC_060140.1, from coordinate 672,892,573 downwards.
GCATAACTAGCTGACCCCTCACATCCCACTGTTCAACAGCAAATCTTCACCCCACCATCTTGGCACCCAAGGTCTCTAATTCGGTGAAAGTGGTAGGTTTCCTAGAAATGCCACATGTAACTTGTCCTCTGGCTTCATACTTTCTAATATGGTTTTAACCACATCACTTTCTCCTACTTGCAAGCCCAATGCTAACTAGTGATGAGGATCTCATCCATGTACTTAGGTGAGGTCATGTGATGGTACTGCATACGCCAAAAATGCTTGGACTGCACCTCATGCCTGATGCAGGGTGATAACCTGAGTTCAGTCACAAAGGGACACTTCATTGTGCCTAACTTCAGAGACGGTCTTACTTAAAATCCCACAGGTCAATGGATAAAGAAACCAAAGTTTAATAGCATGCAAAATGCACAGTGCATCAGCATTGAATTCAAATTTTGCAGTTAACCACAGCACAAATTCAATCTTTTCAAACTGCTCTGTAGAACGCCCATTAATCGCTAGTAATAAATGTATGACAGGGTTTGGCAATCTGGCAAAGGCATTATAGGAGGTCACATCCACTGGTCCCTCAGTTTTCTGCACACTCTCCTGGCTCTGTTGATTATCACCTACAGAGTCTCACATAGGTCATCCTATATGAGAAGGTTTAAATCCATCAGTAGGTCTCTAAATAGACTGATAAAGTTACCGATGATGACACTTTTGTTGCACTTGAAGTATGCCTGTGTTAAATCCTCAAGGCTACTCTCCCAAAGTATGGCCTATGCTTGGATTCTACAGAGCTGTTTAGGTGTAGGCTGAATATCCCTTGAGAATATATGATCCCGCAGCCCTGCCAACCCCACTGAACCATCACTTAGTACAGCATGTATCTCAGGAGTGGAGGCGAGGCTGAGGTCCATGGGCTTCCTGACAGTGCCGGGCAAATGAGCATTCAAATCAAGAACTATGCCCTCAACAGACTGCTGCCTAATTTATAATTTGAACAGAAGTTGATCCTTCTTAAGACAGCCTGTCCCTGGACAGGGCCTGCCTTTCATCCTGGCAATGATTACATGTAAAACAGTGTGTAATTAATCAGATGAACCAAATAGAGTTGATGGTTAACACAGGTAAATGAGTACTAAGAACGCTGTTGAATCTTTCCAGAGGACAAAACAACCACACTGTGGGTTCCCATTTGATAGGATTTTGGGAAGCCCTTCATTATTCAGATTGATGCATCTAATTCTGGGGCAGCCACAGTGCTTCTCCAAGAACACCACAGAGAGTGTCATCCTGTTGCTTGCACATCACATTGTTTACCTCTGGCTGAATTTAAATACTCAGTTTATGAGTGGGAACATTTGGTCATCCTCTTCGGTTCAAGTTCTGACTTAGAGAAGTTCAAGTTCTAACTCACGCAAGGGTCTCCTGGAGTCTACTCATGAGAGAAGGCCCATGACTCACCTCTTTGTGGAATATGTAGAAACCCTCTCACGTACCTGCGATGGGGGCAATCGTTATATCTTGGCGGTGGTGGGTGGGTTTTACCATTTTAGCTGGTTAATTCCCAGTTGTGGGGTCACTAGTGGCCAATCTGTAGAATATTTTACCAAACTATTTGCAGTCTTTGGGCCACTGAATACCCTAGTGAGTCATAATACTCTGGCATTTACCTCTAGGCAATTCTGGAGATTTTGATTCGACCACGGTTTTAGCGTATTATCATCACTCCTTGCTATCCAAAACTGTCTTTCACTGTGTGTGTAAATAGGAACCTGAAGGCCACCTTGATAATACGAGGGCCGTTCAGAAAGTAACCTCCGGTTGATTTAAAAAAATACACCAAGTTAAATAAAAATATTTTAATATATACATCTTACAACTACATCTTTGCACTATTTTTCTACATAGTCTCCATAGCGATTGAGGCACTTATCGTATCTCTTCACAAGCTTTGAAATTCCTTCTGCATAAAAATCACCCGCTTGTGCCTGGAGCCAGCCTGTGACCGCATCTTTGAGCTCTTCGTCGTCATCAAACCGCTGTGACCTGAGCCATTTCTTCAAATGCATGAAGAGATGATAATCACTTGGCGCCAGGTCTGGGCTGTAAGGTGGATGGTTGATAACGTCCCACTTGAAGGACTCAAGAAGGGCCGTTGTTCTGCGAGCAGAGTGAGGACGGGCGTTATCGTGCAAAAAAACGATACCGGAAGTCAGCATACCACGGCATTTGTTCTGTATAGCCCGTCGTAACTTTTTTATTGTTTCACAGTACACGTCTTGATTAATGGTCGTACCACGTTCCATGAATTCAACCAACAACACCCCTTTGGCATCCCAAAACACCGTTGCCATCAGTTTTCTGGCAGAAAAATCTTGCGAGGCTTTTCTTGGTTTGGTAGGCGAATTTGAATGTGCCCACATCTTTGATTGTTCTTTTGTCTCAGGGTTCACGTACTTAATCCAGGTTTCGTCACTGGTCACGATTCTGTTTAACAATGGTTCTCCTTCGTCCTCATAACGTGACAGAAAGTCTAATGCAGAGACCATTCTTTGAGTTTTGTGGTGGTCGGTAAGAATTTTGGCCACCCATCGTGCACAGAACTTACGGTAACCCAATCACGGACAACTCCTTCACTCATAACTCTTGGTCCGTACATGGCACAAAGCTCACGATGAATAGCTGCTGCAGAATATCCTTTGGCTGTAAAAAACCTTATGACAGCACGCACTTCACATTTGGCGGGGTTTTCTATTGCAGCACACATTTCAAACTGCCACAAAAACTAAACTAGCGCAGGTACGACGTTCCCTCGACCATGGCTTGATGCCGACTGACCTGTTGAGTGCGTGAACGCACAGATGGCGTCGCTACTCCCCCCACAACCCGCACTGTGACCAATTGGAGGTTACTTTCTGAACCACCCTCGTATTTTGTCCCTAGTTCTAAAAACATTGGCATCTTTCTATATTGTGGTTAAATCTGGCCTTTAACACTCCTCAACAAGAAGCCACTAAGTACACTCCAGCCTTGTTAATCCTGGCCTATGCAGTTAACACTCCCTTGAATAACCTTTGGACCACTGATGACTTATTCCCTCAGCAAGTCACACCTCAAATAATCCAAGAGAACCAGGAACAGGCTAAATGGAACACTGAGCTCACACACATGCAGCATGCACATAAGTACAATTACGGGATGACCAACTTCAAGGGGAAGGTCGGGGACTGATTCTTCATCCATAGGTTCAATGTTGGAGCCAAGGCCAGAGCAAACTCTTCTGGTAAACTGACTCGCCATTTCATAGGACACTGTAAAATCTTACAATTTCTGAGTCCTGTTCAGCTCTTGGCCATAATGAACTGCATTGAAGATCTTTGGAGCACATGTTAGTCAGATTAAAGAGGGTAGTTAGCCCTTGTTCCTACCTTCTGCGACAGGTTCTAAGGTGCTAAATCACAGTAAACCTTCTTTGAATTTCAGTTGGGCAGGTTGAGCCATGTGGGCTCGATAATAAATCGATTTTCTCCCTCTAGGATTGTCTTTGCCTCTTAACTTTGGACCTCATGAGTGGTCCCTAGTGATGCAGGAAGGCTTCTGGATCGGTGATGTTGCTGAGGAACTGGAGTTTGTTTTGGGAGTGCAAGTACCTTCAGGCTTTTGACGGTGTAGAGCCCAACGGTCAACCATGATGACAGTGGAGCATCTGGTTCACAAGTGGTCACTGTCTGTCCTGCCAAGTGGTTTCTGTTCGTGGGCATCCTAGTGTAGTTTGGAGCTAGCACTACATGGAGTTGCTTTTGACCGTATCGACACTGCCAGAGGTGACTCAGTATCGTGACATTTTAAGGAGTGGAAGAATAGCCCCCTCTTGCTCAAGCAAGTGAATTGCCTTTGCCTCTCACCTCTCCACCTCCTCTTTCATGTTCTGGTGGGCTTTGTGTTGCCTTCATGCATGATCAGTACCAATGCAATAAGTTTATTTGCTGTATTGGTTATTGAAGGCTGCTGTATGGCCTGCCCCCCCCCCCCCCCCCCGCCGCCCCCCCTTTTAAAAATAGTTTCTTGTTGCTTATGAAAAACGTGTACTTGGTTTCAATTCATGAAAAGTACTTTATAATTAATGGCAGCTGTGCATGAGATATTATCCTAAATTTATTTAGTGAAGTTAAATGTTTGTTAGTGCCCATTTGGTGGTCACTGATCTTGTTTAGAAATCCTGGGTCTTGCTGCTGAATAAGGTTACTTCTTAAAACTGTTTATTGAAGGCTGCTGTCTTGCCTGCTCCCCCCTTAAAAAATAGTTCTTGTTGCTTACAAATATTGTGCTCAGTTTTCACATATGAAAAGATGTTTTATAATTAAAGGCAGTTGTATACGTGGAATTTTGCTAAGCTTGTTTAGTTCATTAATTGGTTGCTCTTTTAATCTGATGATCAGAGCTGTGACTTTTAAAAAAGAACTTTCTTTTTAAGCTTATTAGATATTTTTGACTGCCTTCTGTGTGCAGAATTTTGTTTGTTTTGTTCATATACCATATTCTGGGCTGGATGCAGCATATCTGAAAAATGGGATGGGAAGCAACAATATTATGATACACTGTGACAACTGCTGCAGTGAGCAATTATAGCATGCTGCTTTCATCTCACCTAGGAGATACACTCGGCTCCACAGTACCCCCAGAGCATTTGACACTTCAATGTGATTTTTCTGAGAAGATAAATCGATCACTGGCTGACAGCCAGGATACACACAAGAGACATTATAAAGGCAAGTGTTGTTTAATTTGTAGTGCAACCAACAGTAAAAATGCAATGAACTTGTTGTAATGAAAAGGGAATACATGTTCAGCAAAGAAGAAGAGTCTGAAATCATTCAGCATTAGCTGTTATCTTAAGTAACTTTCCAGATGGACACAGGCATTGCAACAGAGAAAAAGGACTCTTAAGCCAAGATACTTGGGCAACAGTACTTCTGCAACAACTTTCAATTGCAAGAAGGTAAGGTTTATACTCTACTGTGAGCATAAAATACATTCAAATGGACCATTACAGACACAGGATACATTGTGTAGATTGCTCTGGCTTAAAGCAATGTATTATACCTCACAACTCAAATCTTCCATTCATTGTAGTGGCCACTGAAAATTAGTCCTTACAAGTGGTGACATAGGGGGGCACTGTAGCATCAGCCACCACTGATACAGACATCTGCAGCTGGATCCAGGACCATCTCTCCAGCCACAGTTAAAGGCAGCAACAAGCACTGTGGGGAGAGTGGACTAGTTGTTTTCTTCTCCTAAGTCATGGACAAGGGAGATGAATACGAAACAGAAATGTCATAGAAACTTAAAAGGTGGAGTTTGTAAACCTCGAGGAACTGGCCAAATTTTTGCAATTCTGAGGGAACAAGAGAACACTATTTGCAGCTAGTGAGTTGCAGATAGTGCAACCTGTTAATCATAGCACTCCATGTACCAAATCAGCACCAACTAGTTGCCACACATGTAATAATAATGGTCATTTTGCTAAACAACATACAGAGTATAGCTCATGATTAGGCGTAGAGTTTAGAATAACTCTCACATTTTCCTATTTTGTTATTGGTGTCTTTGTGTCTTTCATTGTTTCATTTCTGTCACGTTATTGTGTTATGTTTCTATTTCATGTAAGTTGATGGACAGGGGTTCCACCATGTCAGAGTCTGAGACGTAGGATGCTTCTGAATAAGAAGCAATTAAATCTTTGACAAACCATATAATGCAGTTAAAAACATGTAACTGAGTAATGCCTAAGCAGTTAGTTGCGATGAAAAAGAATATGGTTTCATCTAATTTGACTACTACTTCATCAGATTCAGCTGTCACAAGTTTAGTTACATCTTTTCATGAAAGCCAGTGGAGTACGTATTGTCATTTAGGGACAGCTGTCAGGAACGGATTGTAGAAGGATAAACAATTATTGCAAATTACTAAATTGTGTTTGACAAGGGAAGCATTGACAAGGGAAGCAAAAGCCTTTTTACGGTACCATACAGGTTTGAAAAACATGCTTGCATTTCAACAGCTAAGGGAAGGTTATGTGCAGCGCTATAACAGAATAGCGGAAGTACTTTCGAGAGCAGTTGAGCTGGGCATCACAGAGGCAGAATGAGAACCCCATAGGATAGCTTCAGAGCTCAAGAAGACAGATATTGCAACAAGAGAACAGGAAAAAAGGATTGTTTTCTCTACAGACATAAGATATTATAGATGCAGACATTCAAGACATATCCAGACACAGTGTCATCAATCACCAAGTGGAAAGTGTGCCTTGATTTGGTACCAACAACAACAGTGTAGAAACAGAAGGTGCTATAGTCAACCAGCAAACATAAATCAGGACTCAAAGTCTGCCATTCCCAGTAATTTTAAGTGCTGTGAATATGTATTCAGAAGTGGAGTGTCGCTTAGCAGTTGTTGTAAATGGTAGTAAGAATAGATTTTTATTGGAACAGGGGCACATGTGTCAATGCAAAGTCTGAATCTCTTGGTTGAGGGGCAGTTGAACCCTCCACATTATAGGTTATATGGTGTAGGCAACAGTGATGCCGAGTCGTTGGGGGTCAGCAAGGTTGTATTTCGGAATGAGATGGTACAGTTCATGATGATTTTGAAAGATGTGTCTCGTATAACTGAAAGATACAGTGCAATTCTGTGGTTGGATTTTCTGATCAGTCATCAGGCTTCTTTGGCTATGCATTGTGGTGCTTGGGGGAACACTATTCCAGCTAGGGGAAGAAATTATCAGACAATGTGAGAAAGTAGAGATCTGTTGTGACTATTGATACTTAAATAGCAGACAGTAACAGATGCATATCTGATACCTACCGTAACAGAAACTTTGGATAACTTAGTGCATTGTCAGTACTTCACTATATTTGATCTAAGGAGCGGTTAACATCAATTGGAAGTGGTGCTAGAGGAACAACATGAAACTGCATTTTTAGTGCCTTGGGGCCATTACCAGTATTACCAAATGGTTTGAATTGGTTTAAATAATGCGTCAGCTTCATTTCAGGGGTTGCGGGAAGGAGCACTAAGGGGTTTAAAGCTGCAACAATACATGGTGTACCTTGACAATATCATAACGTTTTCAAAGGGCATGGAGAAGCATAGGCAACAGTTAAGAAAACTTTTTAGGAGCTTATGATCTGTGCATCACATATTAAGTATTGTGAGGTGTCATTTTGCCTTGGGGGAAGTAAATTACTTGGAACATGTGATTAGCGGGGAAGACAGAATCTACACTGATGCAGGCAGTGATGGATTTTCTGGCACCCATGATGAGTAACAAGTTACAGTCATTTCTGGGATTGGAAAATTATTATAGAAATTTGTAAAGGCATTTACAGATAATGCATGGCCAATTACTCATCTGTCAAGAAAGAGTATGAAACTCCAATGGGCAGCAGAATGTCAGATTACATTCGAAAAATTCAGAGGGGCATTAACAACAAGCCCTTTACTGATCTTTGTGGACTACGAGAAGTAGTTTAGCCTGCCAGTGATGCTTCCAACCATGTTGTAGAGTGTGTTTTGAGCCATGAGGTACGGGGTAAGGAGTATCCAATTGTGTGTACTTTGAGGCAGTTAAATAAAACTGAAAGGAATTACTTGCTGATGAAGAAAGAGAACTTTGGATTGACATACAACATCACTTATTTCAGATGTTATCCATATGGCAAAAGGTTACACATGTTACTGATAATGCAGCACTGAAGTAGCTGTTGGGGTCAAAGGATCCTTCCAAAACCTGGCACAGAGCATGGTAACATGGATGGGCTTAGAAGGAAGGTCAGGAAAATGCAGGCACTAGGTCCCAGCCTTGTGAATTGGCAGAAATTGCAGGCTGCCAATGCAGACTGCCAGTTGTTTGTAACACAACCACACTCCATTGTGCACAACAGGTTGTTGTGTAGGTCAGCTACACTGGAGATGTGCAAACTAGTACTCAATGAGCTAAAGGAGGAGGTGCTGATGGAAGTGCACAGTCATGTGTGGGCACAGAGGATGTAAGGTGACAGATGAAAGAGAAGCAGTGTGTTGCTGATGGAGAATGAGGAGAAAAGGACAGAGACCAGTATGTAACAAATTGTGTACCATGTGTGAGCTGTGTGGATCTAAGCCATAAGCAAGCATCACTACAGAGATTGATGGAGGCATTCAAATTATTTCAGATGATTGGAATAGATATATTAAACCTTTCAGCCAGACACCAAAGGGAAAACCCTACATTCATACTGTTATTGATCATGTCTCATGACACACAGTAATGATCGCCATTCTGAATCAGCAAGTAACTATGGTGACGCAGGCCATGGTGAAGTAACTGGTTGTTGAAGTTTGGTGTCCCTGAGAGGATGATTATGGACCATGATAACAACTTCATGTCAGATTTGATGAAGCAGTTGTGCCACTTATTACAGGTTTGAAGATTAAGGACTAGCCCATGGTAACCATGAACTAATGGTAGGATGGAACGCATGTGTCAAACCGTTTGTAAAATATTGAGCTGTTAGGTCATCAGTCACCATAATGACTGGGATGTTTACTTATTGTATGAAGTGGAAGCATACAATTCAAAAATGCATTCCAGCATTGGTCTTTTCCTGTGTGGAGCAGTATATCAGATGAAGATGAGTGCACGAGCTGACATAGTCAAATTAAAATTTGGAAGAAAAAGATAAATGGCACTGATCTTTGCAAGAAGGAGAGGTATGGAAGAAAGTACTCAAGGTGGACATCAAGGCCCTGGAAGGCCAAGAGAGGATATAGAAGCATGCAGGTAAATTACCACAGTATGAAGTAGGAAATGGGTTACATTAGCATGTCCTTATACCTGGAAGGGTAAAGCAAATAAGATCCTCAAGCGATACCAATGACCATCCCAGGTAAGACGATGTCACCAGCGAATATGAAATTACAATTACCAATGAGAATAAATGTAGTTCACCTGGAGCACCTTAACCTTTTCAGTGTGTTCCAAATGCTTTGCTGCAGGTTTTGGTATCAGCCACTAAGGATATAGAGAAAAAGAAGAGGAAGGTTGGAGAGGTAAAGGGACTTGGATGAGCCAAACTTAAAATGCTTCACGTATTAAATCATGGAAGTAAAGAGAGAGATTACAAGGTTTTGTTGTGAGCATGTTCTGTGTGTGCAAATGCTTGACTGTAGTAGTAGTCAGAATGTTTGATTGTTATATGAACATGAAAGATAGTTAACAGTGGCACCTCATTCATATAATATATGCTTGGAGTATAATATTGCCACAATAGGAAGTTTGTTTTCTGTCCCTTCTTAGTGAGAACAGATTATGATCATTGTGTTTTTTGAAAGGGGAATGGAGAGTGATCATGCCTTCTTTTTCCCAGGTTGCAATAAAAATAGTGATGACTATGAGTGCATTCATTGTGAAGAGTTTTTTCTAGTGCTTTGTTATTTTCATGTGTGTATTATTCTTTGTTGATTATGGCAGTCAGGGGGTTTCTTATTGTGTTTTGCATGATTAGCAATCCAATGTTTTCTTGGCGTGTTTCTAATTTGTAGAGTTCTTGGGTGTCTGGCCAGATAACGTCAATAATTATTATACAATATTTCAGCAAACAGACTCTTTACCATCTTCAAGTGGCCCCTGATGACTCCTGCTACACTCCTGTCGATGTCCTATATATGATAGCTCTTACCACGTTTCATCACTCCACTCCTGTCACTATTCCATGTGGCCGCCGCGGAGGGTAAGGCAGTGGTGAGGGTAGTGGCACCTAACTCCTAACTCTGTGTCCAGCATCCACACTATCACTGTTGGATGCGGACCTCACTGTAAGAGAATGTTTTCCTTTTTCTTGGCTCAGCTCGGTTTTCCATGCCTGACTCGGTTGTAGGCTGCTATCATCATTTGGTAGACCATCTTGGACCCTCATTTCAATGGCCTCTTAAATCAGTCTATTGAAGGAGAAAGCAATTTGCCTAAGTATTCTGGTTTTGTTGTAATCTGCAGTAACACCAGTTTTTTTTTTTTTTTTTTTTTCAGCCAATTTGTTCATGCAGGATTTTGAAGGGAGGGTCCTGGAACAAGCCCAACTAAAACCAACTTGTTTCTATCATTACATGGATGACACATTTGTTTTTGGCCACATGGACAAGACAGAACTCGCTGCACCCTGACATCTGGAAATCAGATGGCAAGCTGGACACAGTGGATGCAGAAAACCTACACACACTGATCTGTGTCTGCATGCCTCCAGCAGTCACCACAACTCCCAGCATGAAGGTGTTTTATGCACACTTCTTCGTAAGGCACGATCTGTCTGCAGCCAAGACAGCCTTTCAACTGAGCTGGACACCTCGGGGTGATATTCCAAAGAAATGGATACGGTAGCAAACAAGTAACGTTCACATTTAGACAGGCTGTACCTAAACAACAGCTGGAAGAAAAAGAAGAGCACAAATCACTAGCATGCATCCTGTTTATCACCAAGGATTTCAGAATGACATAATGTTAAATGTGTATTTCAGCCGCCCCCTAAAGCCTTGACACTACTAGGCTCAGTGAAAGATGATCTAGGCCTTTCCAAATCAAGGGTCTACCAAATCCCATGCTAGTGCAGCAAAGCATATACTGAGGAAACTGTACACTTGGTAGAAGAGAATTAATGTGAACATGGATACCATATTGAATTGTGTCAGACCATCATATCAGCCATGGCCAACCATACCATAAAAACTAGCCAAACTATGGATCACAAAAACACAAAGTAGGTTGACAGTCTTCCTCCCATTCCGATTCTGTGATTAAAGAATCCATGGAAAAAAGGGTCAAAGATGGCCTAATTAACAAATATAGTAGACCACAACTGAGTCAAGTACGGAACCCTGTACTGAGCCAAGAAGAAGAATAACATTACTGTACAGTGAGGTCTGCAACTGAGAATGATAGTGCAGACACTGAAGACCAGAGTTTCGAGTAGAGCACCACTACCCCCTTCACTGTCATTATCCACCGCAGTGGCAGCACAGGTAATAACAAGAGCAGAATGGTGGAGGGGGTAACAGCCAACATATATAAGATGCTGACAGGAGTGAAGCAGCAGTCATCAAGGGGCCACCTGAAGACAGCAACAATCTGTCTGCCAAAATATCATGGAGTACTTACAATGTGACTCGTTAGATATCTGAGAATTCCACATGTTACAATTTGTTGGATTAATGGTTAGGGTATGTTTTTAGTGGTTGGGATGCTTAATGGATTATGTTATAGATCTTTTGGGTGTCCTGAGTGATTTAATCAGGTACTAAGGCACAGTGAAGAAAAAACAGGACATTAATTATTGTAGTGCTTTTGAGTGTTTTTAAGTGATTTCTGAGTGATAATTGGTAAGGAATCCATACGGTTTATCAGTTTATGGGACTTCGAGATTTTGTCAGTGGTTATGCAGATTAATGTGAATCAGTATTAACAGTTAAACATCATTCCATGTGTGTGTGATACTCTTTGTTTTGGTGGGGGGGATAACATTTGTTTTGCTTTAATAGTATACTTGAAATGATGTTTGTCCTGTTATAAGTAGTTGTGAGGATGTGCATTTCATGACATGGGGGTAGCCTGACTCTAGTGATGCAGACCAACATGGATGCAAGCAAGTTTCTAGACAAGACAGGGGGAAAAGGCATCCCTAGGATGTCCTAGGGCTGCAACCCTATTTTCAACAGTCTGGCATGCATTGGGTCTATTCTATGTAAGATTCTAAGGTGATTTGCTACGAATTTCTATGTAAAAGTGAGGCCCAAGGATTTGGTATGGTTAGAACTACATCGTAGTGGACTGTAGATTAAAGGTACAACTTGCAACATTATGGGGCCAACTTTTTATATTCCAGCTACCCTTACTGGAAGCAGCACTATAAATGTGACACAGTCTTTGTTGCAATGGCCAGACGGACTACTAGAAGTACTCCCAGCCCAGAATCTGACCAACTTTAACTTTAACAATATGCTGGGACCTGGTTGTATTCTGGACAAAATTCCAGCTACACAAGAGGGATACACTTCTGCTGAGCAGTTGCTTCAACAAGTACAACAGTACTGAGATGACCAGCATCACACAGTTGTAATCACAAGAGGCTATGACTTAATTTTGTGCACCCTTCATCTATGTTAAGCAGAGAGCCAAAAACCCACATAACTCTTCAGTACATCAGCTGCTGATGGACTGAATTACTTGTAGCCAATAAAGAATAGTTAAGTGAAATTTGCTATAGATGCTGTTTGGATAGGTGTAAGGAATTTCTTGAATTAAATTAATTATTGTTAAAAGCTAATTATTGTTAAGTAGTTGTTAGGTTATGAGTTGAGACTATAGACTCTGATAATAATACTTTGACAGATTGCAATGATCATTTGATAATGGGCATGCACTAAAAAAAGAGAGAGAGAGAGAGAAGCCAGTGAGCTAATCAGAGGAGTGTCATTTAGGATAAGTATGGAGCCAATGAACCTTGTGGTTTGACTATTTTAAGAGAAAGCTGAATCTATTGCACACAGTTATCAATTTGTATAATGTATGTTGAATCTTTGCAGCATTACTGAAATCCAGGGACTGAATGTAGTGGAGAAGGAAGGTGTGTAGCTCCACCACTATTTTTTTGACATTACTGCATAAAATAACACTCCCAATGCTAACACAACAGGCCATGAAAGTGGGTCAGACCAGAGCCGACAAAACACTGTTATGTCAGGGAGAACCCATTGATGTGAGAGGAACTGCCCCACAACATCAGGTGATTACCAGATTGTAATAACAACACAGCAAAAAGACAGAGTCACCATGTTCTGGTGGCTTGATTACGTCACGCCTGAGGTGTGGGCTCTGTTAGTGCTACATGCTGGGAATTGATACTTTCTCCACACAAATATTCACCACTCCCAAATGAATACCACTTAGTTTTAGATAGATGCATGCAGTCTGGCAGCCACAAGCTTTGAGAAGAAGTCCACACCAGTCTATGAGTTGCCATGAAACTACAGTCTGTGATGAGAAGACTTGGCCTCACAACTGCAGGCTTACTGTTGGCTCCAAGTCCAATGCTGTGGACCTGGCACCTTCCAACTTGTGGGTCACCTCCACACTTGCTTCCAGTCACTGACAGCCACCAACCCTCAAGGGCTACTGTTTGAGACCAGCGTCAGGCAACCACTCAGCCACCTTTACATCTTCTGTGGAAGTGTAGATAAAATCAAAATTACACTGCTGTAAAAAAAATTTTAAAAAAGTACAACCTTTTAGAGGTTTCCAGTTCACTCAAGCTTTAGTGTTGCAACAATGCTTATGGAGTTCATGAGATGATACATTTACAGATCAATAGCACAAGCAGCTCTGAGGCACCAGGTATCAAACTGTGCTGAAACATGCCATGGTGTAGCCTCCACGGGCAGCAATTCAGGTGTTGTCTGTGGCACACAGTCGACCATACAGATGACAAACACTGTCCTGGGATACTTTATACCATGCCTGCTTGATCTGTTCACATAGTTCTGTAAGCACTGTTGGTTGACAAGTCACTTTTCATCCAATCATATCCCACAAGTGCTCAACTGGAGACAAGTCCAGAAGATTGTGCTGGCCAGGGAAGTTGCTACAATTACTGCAGAGCACATTGAGTTTCATGGCTGGTATGTGGGTGAGCATTATCCTGTTGGAACAACATATCGCTTTCCTGTTGCAGTAACGGCAAAAGAAAAGCTGTAACAACACTATGCATGTATTGAGTGCTGGTTATTGACCTTCCAGAAACATCAAAGGTGAACGACAGTTGTAGCTTATTGCACCCAAGACAATAAGGCCTGGGTGGGATTAGTATGTCTTTGGTGAATGCCCTCTACAAGACAGCCCTCACCAGCTCTACATCATACACACATAATACCATCACTTGCGTGCAGGCAGAATCTGCTTTCATCATCAAAGGCCACAGCATACCATTCCATCTTCCAAGTGATCCTCTGATCGTGCCAGTTAGCAATGCACATTGATGTTGTGGGGTGAGTGAAGACAGGCTAAAGCTGTTCATGCCTGTAATACCACTGCTAATAACTATTTCACAACAGTTTCTGTTGGCACATCTGGGCTCACAAGCCATCTTAGCTTCACTGTGGTAGCTGTATGATCTGCCACTGCTATCCTTACAATACGACAATATTGGCAGGCATCCATGCTGCACAGATGTCCAGAACCTCATCTATGGGTGTGAGAATATTCACTTTAGCATTGATACCAGCATTGTTGCACAACAGATGCACCATGCCCAACTTGTGTGGCAAGTCTTTGAAAAGACCATCCCTCCAATCAGAACACCACAATTTGGCCTCTTTCAAACAAATTCCTATAATATTGTGTCATTACACGTATTGCCTAACAGAATATGTAGTTCATAACAAGAATGAAGTAATGCACTGACTGCCACACACATAGTAGTGGATGTTTCACTGTCAGTGGCTACTGGCAGCCTTGTGGCAGTCAGAATGTTAAAGGTAGATTACACAATTCGCTACCACAATATTAAAAGTAAAACTTGTCATATAAACCATGAATCCCTGTCTAGAGTTCAGAATGGAGCTTTATATACTGGTGCACTTAATGCAGGGATTTGAAAATCCTCTTATCCTCATAAACAGAGTAGAAGAGACCTCACTGGCCACTCCTATGATTTATTAGAGTATAGGGAGTTCAAAAGAAGTCTATAAATTTAAAAATATTGTCTGTGACTTGTCAGAATATGTTACATGATTTAAATACTTTGCTTGTCTTCAGGATAGTGTAATTAGATTCACATGTATCATGTGTTATTTTGCTGAAATCTTGTTTGGACATTTCTGTCAAAAATTCTATATCATTATAACTTCTTCCTGTTGCCAGGAATTGCAGTGTTGCTATCAGCTACTCATGTGGTAAAATTACTCTCATGTAAGTACAGGTGATTCAGATAAGTCAGAACTCAAACCTTGTATTTACCATGTTCCTTATCAGTATAATTTAATATTTTGAAATACCTTTATAAAAGATGCAGAAATTCTCCTCCATTTTGTAGTAAATGTATACTGACTCAATGACATGGTTGCAGATGCTCGTCTCAGAACATAGATTGTGATTTCCCTTACAGCAGCAGTAATGGTAATCTCTAAAAACTCCAGCATTCTTGGATTACAGTGTTACACTTCTCCTGAAGATGGCCCAATAAAAAGAAATCTGGGAACGTCAGGTGTGGTCAGCATGGGGACCAGTTTTTTAGAGATCGATCAGTCATCGAACTCATGAAGCATTGTCATTATTTTCATGAAGATGTGATTTATGATGTCTGCAATAACAACTGAAATAACAGCTGTGTTAAAACATATTGGTCCAACAATTCACTTCCTAGATATGGCACACCACACACCAATTTTTGCGGGTGAAGGTGGTTCTCATGGAATGTGTGATGATTATTGGCAATCCAAATGCATGTGTTCTAGCTGTTAATACATCTGTTTAAGTGGAACAATACTTCATTATTGAAAAACATATTGCTCAGCTTATTATCCACATTGATACAGTTTTCTGGGTCCAAAGGACTCAGTTCTTATGCTACTGGAACTTGGTATGGCTGCAGACATTTAGTGGCTCTGTGACAGACTGAACAATATGCTCTAAGCTGTTGAGACAATGGTGGAATGATTTCCCAGGAGATCACAGCAGAGACTGCTGAACATGCTCTACAATCTCCAGTGTTAACACATGAGGGTGATGGCTTCAAGAACTTTCATTAATGCTTCCTGTTTCACAAAAAAAAGTTTAACAATTTCACAAACTGTTGTTTCTCCTGGATTAGAGACAGTGGAAAATTGTCATGGGACAACCAAAGGCACCACTTTTAAGAATTTACCATGAAGTAAGCTTCCAGTAGTGTGACCCTCTCCTCTCTCATGAGCATCATGGTGGACTGAGTAGCCACTACCTAACGCCAGCAGTACCTGCTCATATATGTAGAGTGAGCAAATGGTGCATTAATATAAAATGTTTCCCAATGTGAGTGCCATGACAACAATCTTACAATAAACAAAGAGAAACCATTATTACTTTTAAAACAAACTGCATAAATATTTACCGTTCTGAATTATCTGAATCATCCTGTATTTTGCTGTGTTCTACGAGAAGTTACAAGCGTCAGTGAATATGTATATGTCTTGATGTACATTCACAAATACTTTCAAAACTCTTCATGTTCGCTGTGTAACTTGCAAAGTAATTAATTCCTTATGTGAATATTGCCTTCGCTTAAGACACTGACTGCCATAAGTGCATAGTGATGGGTGTTTCACTGCCATGACAGACCATGCACACAGCTTAAGGCACAAGGCGCTGCTGTAGCTGCTGGCAGCCCTCTGGCAGTTAACTGTCTTGACCGTTTACAACATTATTTCTTACATGTGGACACAGACCACAGCAGAATTTCCTGCATTATGATTTTTTGTCCTGAACTGTAATATTATTTCCGAGAGCATAGCTCCTAGCCACTATAGGTTCTATCCTAGATCCACAGATGGTGAGCCACCAGTTGACTGAAACTGTGTCATGGAAATGCACTAGATTTGCATCAATTTATTGCATCCACAGACATCTGCACAGATAGATCGTTGAGTGTGGATTGGCCAATGTTGGCACAACATTCAACAAGCTTCAAAACAGAAAAGGAAAACTGATGTGAAAGAAATACCAACACATCCATTATTGATTACCAGAATAATTGCAATTAATTAATTGTAATTAATAGTCCATCCCTATTGTCTTGCCATTTTGTTCAACAATGCCCAAGTGCTACTGGTCATGTATGGTATGGCTGTAGCAAGATGCAATGCATCAAAATTATATGAATAGTTCGCTACAGTAATGACTTAGAAGTCTGGATGTGGTAAGTCAGTTCACAAAGTCAGAGTGGACAATGATGCAGTTTATTCGCAGGAAGTGTGCATATTTATATGTGAAATCAGTGGATGAAACAGTACTGTTGTTAATAGTTTCCAGTGGCTAAACATATTACTGTTTAAACTGTTAGCCTATATAAAGGCTACTGTGGAAAGTTGTCAAAGCAACATTTTTCCACTTCAATTTATGAAACTTTAATAGTCATAAGTAAAGAGGCACATTTTTTGTATTAGGTAACATGGTCAAATTCTTTTCACAACAAGTGTGTTCTCTCTGTTAACCATCTCATACCCAAATTGGATTGCCACAAAATTTAACTATAAAAATAATTTTTACCCTCTACGCTTCCCCCCAATACCAAACTGATAATTCCTTGATGCATCAGGATATGTCCTATCAACAAACCCCTTCTTTCAGTCAAACTGTGCCATTAATCAAGACCCAGAGGGATTAAAGACATTAGCTGCCAGTAGGCACTGATTTATATCAACTGGGCAAATTGAAAATTTGTGCTGCACCAGGATTTGAACTGAGGTCTCCTGCATACTATGCGGTTGCACTGGCCACTACAACATCTGCACACATTGGTCACTACAACTGCATGGACTACCCTAGCATGCCTCCCATCAGCCCCAAATTCTCAAATTACACCACAAACTACTGATAGAGTGCCACTGCTCATTATCCTTGTGGCGGTAATCGACAACCAGAATTGAGTGTCGACGCAATGTGATATCCTTCAGCTACCAAAATCTTTGTATATTAAAACTAGTGTGTCCATTGTGGTTTTGTTCTTTAGTCTTTATTTGGCACATGACTTGTGATGGTGTGTCATGTACAGTGTTCCCAACAAATAGAGATTTTATATACAAAGTGGTTTCAGATTCTTAAATGACAATATCGTAAGACCTGCTCCCCATATCCTCGTTATAGGTCATGCAGCATACAGTGGCCAATGCACAGTGACCAGTTTTCATTCAAAGTGCTGGGCAAAGTCATTCATTTGCTTAGAAGGGGAGGCTGATAAGTGTTACTGCCTTTTGGCCAGTCAGCGATGACAGAATCAAGGCACACACCAAGCAATATTTCTAAAATGATTCTACAGAAACTATTTGGTTAAAAAAAAGAAATCAGTTTTGCTTTACTAATAGCTTTATATGTCGGGTTCATGACGATGTGCCCATTATTTTTTTAATGGTCACAGTTATTGTGATATTTATGTGAAAGTAGACACTACGCAAAAATCTGAGAAGTGTGCAATGAAAAATAGAGATCACTATGATTTTGCATTTGATGCATGTTACATAATACATTGTTGTGTATGAAATTTAGCTAACATACTGAATTTTTTTTAGCCTTGGGTAGAGATATCTATCTGTCACAAATCTTGAGAAAATTGACCTGATGTAGCACATTCCTTTGCAATAGCTTCATGCCAGCGATAAAGCCAGAGTGAAATATCCACAACATTCCTCATATTTCAAAAATGGTTTTGGATATAAAAATGAGATTTTGGCAGCTGATAGCACACAAAGAGGAGAGTATTTCAGTGTAACATTACATAAACTTCATTATCTACCATATTATTCCAATAACTACAGACGTTTTGGTGAAAGAATGTAAATTTTTTTAATAAGCTGCTGACTTTATTATTCATCATTTCCTCACTTAATAAAATTAATAAACCACTGTTTCAGAATTCTCTCACAATTGAGTCTGTGCAATATGTTGGTGAGGTGAGACAGTGTAAACTCCACAGTATTTTAGCAAAAGAAGCAAATTTTGACATGGCAACCAGAGAAATGTGTAGGTTTTACTTCAAATTCGTCACTCATGATGCTTCTCTGAAAGTTACAAAATGGTTAATAAGCCAGGCAAAAATAAATCACTACATTTTTGGTGGAATTCTTTTTAGATACTAACAAAAGCAAAGGTGACAGTAGATCTTTCTGAATAGTCACCATGCAAGTGTCAGCATGAGGGGGCCCCACTTAATATTCACAAAAAATGTGAGCTTAGGCTTCAGTTTGGAACAGCACTTCCCCTACAGCCCTCAGCATTTCCCCTACAGTGCTCTGAGTGACACCCCACCACTGCCACTCTTCCCATGCTTCTTCTCCAGCTGATTAACAGCAATTTGTGCACACTGTACTCACAATATCTCGCCATTTCTCATAAGAGTTTCAGCTTGGTGTGCCTCCGCACTGAATGGATCATTGGTGTCATCCACTTAATTATATATGTGGTGTCAAAAAAACAGACACCACACATATGTGTCAATTTTCTTCCACAATTAAAGTTAGTACATCATTAGATATTTGATCTACCCACGTAATCTTCAACTTTCTTCTGCAGCATCAAATTTCAAAAGTTTCTATTCTCTTTTTGTCTAAACTGTTTCTTGTCCATGTTTCACTTCAATGCAAGCTACATTCCCAACAAATACCTTCTGAAACAACTTTGTGACACTTAAATTTTGATATGTTGCAGCAAAAGTTCCCACCCGAATCATTCAAAAAAGCTGATTATGTTTGAAGAATCCAGATGGTACCAGTTGTAAAGCAGTCGCTGAAGCATAACATATCCAGGGTATATCAGCAGGAGGAAATTTGAGCCCTTTCATGCACGTGTAACGGGTAACCATTCTTAAAGGCAACTGAACCTAAGATCACCAACATAGGATGCGGAAAGCAATAGACACTCACCACAATAGAGACCCTACAGGGATCCCTCATCCCACTGTATGAATTGCACAAGTGAAGATGTTCTGAAAAGAAGACTTCATGAGTAATTTACCCACACTAAAATCTCCAACTGGATACTTTTTCTGAAGGGTAGTATTGTGTCAAAGAGTGTAATGAAGAGATAAAGGGAAGTCTCTGAATTGAGTATTTCAGTGTGGAATGTAAGGATAACAAAAAAAGGAGGTAAACTGGAAGATGTGACGAGACAAATGAAGAGGTACAACAGTATTAGGACTACAACTACATCTACATCTACATCTACATTTATACTCCGCAAGCCACCCAACGGTGTGTGGCGGAGGGCACTTTACGTGCCACTGTCATTACCTCCCTTTCCTGTTCCAGTCACGTATGGTTCGCGGGAAGAACGACTGTCTGAAAGCCTCCGTGCGCGCTCTAATCTCTCTAATTTTACATTCGTGATCTCCTCGGGAGGTATAAGAAGGGGGAAGCAATATATTCGATACCTCATCCAGAAACGCACACTCTCGAAACCTGGCGAGCAAGCTACACCGCGATGCAGAGCGCCTCTCTTGCAGAGTCTGGCACTTGAGTTTGTTAAACATCTCCGTAACGCTATCACGGTTACCAAATAACCCTGTGATGAAATGCGCTGCTCTTCTTTGGATTTTCTCTATCTCCTCCGTCAACCCGATCTGGTACGGATCCCACACTGATGAGCAATACTCAAGTATTGGTCAAACAAGTGTTTTGTAAGCCACCTCCTTTGTTGATGGACTACATTTTCTAAGGACTCTCCCAATGAATCTCAACCTGGTACCCGCCTTACCAACAATTAATTTTATATGATCATTCCACTTCAAATTGTTCCCCACGCATATTCCCAGATATTTTACAGAAGTAACTGCTACCAGTGTTTGTTCCACTATCATATAATCATACAATAAAGGATCCTTCTTTCTATGTATTCACAATACATTACATTTGTCTATGTTAAGGGTCAGTTGCCACTCCCTGCACCAAGTGCCTATCCGCTGCAGATCTTCTTGCATTTCGCTACAATTTTCTAATGCAGCAACTCCTCTGTATACTACAGCATCATCCGCGAAAAGCCGCATGGAACTTCCGACACTATCTACTAGGTCATTTATACATATTGTGAAATGCAATGGTCCCATAACACTCCCCTGTGGCACGCCAGAGGCCACATTAACGTCTGTAGACGTCTCTCCATTGATAACAACATGCTGTGTTCTGTTTGCTAAAACCTCTTCAATCCAGCCACACAGCTGGTCTGATATTCCGTAGGCTCTTACTTTGTTTATCATGCGACAGTGCGGAACTGTATCGAATGCCTTCCGGAAGTCAAGAAAAATAGCATCTACCTGGGAGCCTGTATCTAATATTTTCTGGGTCTCATGAACAAATAAAGCGAGTTGGGTCTCACACAATCGCTGTTTCTGGAATCCATGTTGATTCCTACATAGTAGATTCTGGGTTTCCAAAAACGACATGATACTTGAGCAAAAAACATGTTCTAAAATTCTACAACAGATCGACATCAGAGATATAGGTCTATAGTTTTGCGCATCTGCTCGACGACCCTTCTTGAAGACTGGGACTACCTGTGCTCTTTTCCAATCATTTGGAACCTTCCATTCCTCTAGAGACTTGCGGTACACGGCTGTTAGAAGGGGGGCAACTTCTTTCGCGTGCTCTGTGTAGAATCGAATTGGTATCCCATCAGGTCCAGTGGACTTTCCTCTGTTGAGTGATTCCAGTTGCTTTTCTATTCCTTGGACACTTATTTTGATGTCAGCCATTTTTTCGTTTGTGCGAGGAATTAGAGAAGGAACTGCTGTTTGGTCTTCCTCTGTGAAACAGCTTTGGAAAAAGGTGTTTAGTATTTCAGCTTTACGCGTGTCATCCTCTGTTTCAATGCCATCATCATCCCGGAGTGTCTGGATATGCTATTTTGAGCCACTTACTGATTTAACGTAAGACCAGAACTTCCTTGGATTTTCTGTCAAGTCGGTACATAGAATTTTACTTTCGAATTCACTGAACGCTTCATGCATAGCCCTCCTTACGCTAACTTTGGCATCGTTTAGCTTCTGTTTGTCTGAGAGGTTTTGGCTGCGTTTAAACTTGGACTGAAGCTCTCTTTGCTTTCGCAGTAGTTTCCTAACTTTGTTGTTGAACCACGGTGGGTTTTTCCCGTCCCTCACAGTTTTACTCGGCACGTACCTGTCTAAAACGCATTTTACAATTGCCTTGAACTTTTTCCATAAACACTCAACATAGTCAGTGTCGGAACAAGAAATTTTCGTTTTGATCTGTTAGGTAGTCTGAAATCTGCCTTCTATTACTCTTGCTAAACAGATAAACCTTCCTCCCTTTTTTTATATTTCTATTAACTTCCATATTCAGGGATTCTGCAACGGCCTTATGATCACTGATTCCCTGTTCTGCACATACAGAGTCGAAAAGTTCGGGTCTGTTTGTTATCAGATGTTATCAGATGTTATCTCCACGAGTTGGTTCTCTGTTTAATTGCTCGAGGTAATTTTCGGATAGTGCACTCAGTATAATGTCACTCGATGCTCTGTCCCTACCACCCATCCTAAACATCTGAGTGTCCCAGTCTATATCTGGTAAATTGAAATCTCCACCTAAGACTATAACATGCTGAGAAAATTTATGTGAAATGTATTCCAAATTTTCTCTCAGTTGTTCTGCCACTAATGCTGCTGAGTCGGGAGGTCGGTAAAAGGAGCCAATTATTAACCTAGCTCGGTTGTTGAGTGTAACCTCCACCCATAATAATTCACAGGAACTATCCACTTCTACTTCACTACAGGATAAACTACTACTAACAGCGACGAACACTCCACCACCGGTTGCATGCAATCTATCCTTTCTAAACACCATCTGTACCTTTGTAAAAATTTCGGCAGAATTTATCTCTGTCTTCAGCCAGCTTTCTGTACCTATAACGATTTCAGCTTCGGTGCTTTCTATCAGCACTTGAAGTTCCGATACTTTACCAATGCAGCTTCGACAGTTTACAATTACAATACCAATTGCTGTTTGGTCCCCGCTTGTCCTGACTTTGCCCCGCACCCGTTGAGGCTGTTGCCCTTTCTGTACTTGCCCAAGGCCATCTAACCTAAAAAACCACCCAGCCCACGCCACACAACCCCTGCTACCCGTGTAGCCGCTTGTTGCGTGTAGTGGACTCCTGACCTATCCAGCAGAACCTGAAACCCCACCACCCTATGGCGCAAGTCAAGGAATCTGCAGCCCACACGGTCGCAGAACCGTCTCAGCCTCTGATTCAGACCCTCCACTCGGCTCTGTACCAAAGGTCCGCAGTCAGTCCTGTCGATGATGCTGCAGATGGTGAGCTCTGCTTTCATCCCGCTAGCGAGACTGGCAGTCTTCACCAAATCAGGTAGCCGCCGGAAGCCAGAGAGGATTTCCTCCGATCCATAGCAACACACATCATTGGTGCCGACATGAGTGACCACCTGCAGATGGGTGCACCCTGTACCCTTCATGGCATCCGGAAGGACCCTTTCCACATCTGGAATGACTCCCCCCGGTATGCACACGGAGTGCACATTGGTTTTCTTCCCCTCTCTTGCTGCCATATCCCTAAGGGGCCCCATTACGCACCTGACGTTGGAGCTCCCAACTACCAGTAAGCAAATCCTCTGTGACCACCTGGATCTTGCAGACTGAGGGGCAACCTCTGGAACAGGACAAGCAGCCATGTCAGGCCGAAGGTCAGTATCAGCCTGAGACAGAGCCTGAAACTGGTTCGTCAGACAAACTGGAGAGGCCTTCCGTTCAGCCCTCCGGAATGTCTTTCGCCCCCTGCCACACCTTGAGACGACCTCCCACTCTACCACAGGTGAGGGATCAGCCTCAATGCGGGCAGTATCCCGGGCAACCACAGTCGTAGTCCGATCGGGGGATGCATGGGACGAGCTGGCCGTCCCCAACAAACCCCCATCCGGACTCCCACAGTGATGCCCATTGGCAACAGCCTCAAGCTGTGTGACCGAAGCCAACACTGCCTGAAGCTGGGAGCGAAGGGATGCCAACTCAGCCTGCATCCGAACACAGCAGTTGCAGTCCCTATCCATGCTAAAAACTGTTGTGCAAAGAACGTCTGAACTAATCTACAGAGAGCGCAAACAAATCGACACAAAATTTAAATGGTTATTAAAATACAAGATTGCCTAGTAAATGCAGTAATGCTGCTACTTGCGCACTGCTAACACACTGCTCGGCAGCGGAAGGAGACTACGCGATTTTTACACTATTCAGGTACTAAAACGCGATGCTACAACTCTCAAATACTATAATACGCCCGAAATTTATGAATTAAACAATACAAGTACCAAAAACACGCTAAGAAATTAAGAATTAAA
Source organism: Schistocerca piceifrons (assembly GCF_021461385.2). Classification (NCBI taxonomy): domain Eukaryota; kingdom Metazoa; phylum Arthropoda; class Insecta; order Orthoptera; family Acrididae; genus Schistocerca; species Schistocerca piceifrons. The sequence continues at coordinate 672,868,445 of NC_060140.1, read as the reverse complement.
CTACATAACAAATGAGTGAGCTAGGAGTATACGACTTGCTGCTGCAGCTGCTTATCCAACGGCGGCAGGGAGCACACTGACTGTGACTACTGGAAGTGCAGTGGGAAACAGCAGAATTTCAATAGAGAAAAGAAAGCAAAAGGTTGTGTTAATAACTGAGAAAAATCTGGATAAGGACATTAAGAAAGTTACACCATTTAATAAAAATGGTACCAATAAAGATGCTGAGCAGCTTTGTGAATATTTTGATCATCCAAGGTTACATACCAGCATACATTAATGAGCCACAACATTTTGACCAACTGCTTAATAGTGTGTTGGTTCATTTCTGGAATGCAATACAGCAGCAGTTCTGTGTGCCATGGATTTGACAAGTACTTAGTAGATTTACAGAAGTATATGACTCCAGATGTCTACTCATGGGTCACAATACGTCTGTAAAATAAGGGCCAGTTGCTATGTAGTTGTGGAGCTGATGCCCGATAGATACCAGCTTTGGTTCATCAGGTTCACAGAAGATGCATTTGTTGGCCTAGACATCAACACAAGTTCATTATGATTTTTTTTTTTCTTTTGATCTATCAGTCTTCTGAATGGTTATGTTGCCTGCCACAAATTCCTATCCTGTGCCAACCTCTTCATCTCAGAGTAGCACTTGCAGCCTACATCCTCAATTATTTGGTTGATGTATTTCAATCTCTGTCTTCCTCTACAGTTTCTGCCCTCTACAGCTCCATCTTGCACCATGCAAGTCATTCCCTGATGTCTTAACAAATGTGTTATCGTCCTGTACCTCATTCTTGTCAGTGTTTTCTACACCTTTCCTCTCAGATTCTGCACAGAACTGCCTCATTCCTTACCTTATCAGTCCACCTAATTTTCAACATTTGTCTGTAGCAACACATCTCAGATGCTTCAATTCTCATTGTTCTGGTTTTCCAATAGTCCATGTTTCACTGCCATACAATGCTGTGCTCCAAACATACATTCTCAGAAATATCTTACTCAAATTAAGACTTCTCTTGGTCAGGAATGCCCTTTTGGCCAGTGCCAGTCTGTCTGCTTTTCACGTCCTCCTTGCTCCATCCATCATTGGTTATTTTGCTGCCTAGGTAGCAGAATTCCTTAACTTTATCTACCTCGTTACCATCAATGCTGATGATGTTAAGTTTCTCACTGTTCTCATTTCTGCTACTTCTCGTTACTCTCCTCTTTTTTTTTTCAATTTACTCTCAATCCATTTCTGTACTCATTAGACTGTTCATTCCATTCAGCAGATCATGTAATTCTCCTTCACTTCCATGCGGGATAGCAATGTCATCAACAAATCATATATTTGATATCCTTTCACCTTGAATTTTAATCCCACTCCTGAACGTTTCTTCTATTCCCATCATTGCTTCTTTGATGTACAGATTTAACATTAGGGGTGAAAGACTGAACTCCGGTCTTACACCCTTTTTAATATGAGCACTTTGTTCTTGGTCATTCACTCTTACTATTCCCTCTTGGCTCTTGTACATATTCTATTACCCATCTCTCCCTATAACTCACCCCTATTTTTCTCAGAATTCCAAACATCTTGCACCATTTTACACTGTCAAACACTTTTTTCAAGTCAACAAATCCTATGAAGGTGTCTTGATTTTTCTTTAGTCTTGCTTCCATTATTAACTGCAATGTCAGAAATGCCTCCCTGGTGCCTTTAACTTTCCTAAAGCCAAACTTATCATCATCGAACATGCTCTAAGTTTTCTTTTCCATTCTTCTGTATATTAGTCTTTTCAGCAACTTGGATTCATGAGATGTTCAGCTGATTGTGCAATAGGTCTTGTACTTGTCAGCTCTTGCTGTCTTCTAAATTGTGTGGATGACATTTTTTTGAAAGTCAGGTGGTATACATTCTACAACCTAATGTGAATAGTCGTTTTGTTGCCACTTCCCCCAATGATTTTAGAAGTTCTGGTGGAATTTTATCTATCCCTTTTGCTTTATTTGATCTAAAGTCCTCCAAAGCTCTTTTAAATAGACACCTGTTTCTCCTTCTATCAAATCAGATAAATTTTCCCTAATAGAGGCCTTTCATTGCACTCTTTCCACCTATCAGTTCTCTGCATTTAACAGCAGAATCCCTGTTGCACTCTTAATGTTACCACCCTTGCTTTTAATTTCACCAAAGGTTGTTTTGAGTTTCCTGTATGCTGAGTCAGTTGTTCCAACAATCATTTCTTTTGTGATTTCTTCTCATTTTTCATGCAGCCATTTTGTCTTAGCTTCCATGCACTTCCTATTTATTTCATTCCTAAAGACTTGTATTTCTGTGTTCCTGAATTTGTCTTGACATTTTTGTACTTCCTTCTTTCATTGATCAACTGAAGTATTTCTTCTGTTACCCATAGTTGTTTCACATACCTTCTTTGTGCCTATGATTTTCTTTCCAACTTTTGTGATTGCCCTTTTCAGAAATGTCCATTCCTCTTCAGCTGTACTGCCTACTGAGCTATTCCTTATTTCTATATCTATAGCCTTAGAGTACTTCAAGAGTATCTCATCATTCCTTAGTTCTTTTGTATCCTATTTCTTTGCATATTGATTCTTCCTGACTAATCTCTTAAACTTCAGCCTATTCTTCATCACTACTACATTGTGAACCAAGTCTGTGTCTGCTCCTGGATATGTCTTACAATCCAGCACCTGATTTTGGAATGTCTGTTTGACCGTGATGTAATCTAACTGAAATCTTATGATCTGTGATCATCACTGTCGATGGCTTGTGACACAAACAGTTATGATGACATTAAGCACAAAGAGATGCTAGTGGTCCGCAGTAAGATTGAGTAGTGCACAGCAGTCATGGTACATTTAACTACTACATCACATACCATACAGGTGACTGTCCGCCATAGCTTACTATTGCCCCCACTAGTCTGCATCCATGACATGATGCATGTTTCAAGTAGCTCTTTGCCTGGATGACATGATATCCAGATGCAACTATTGAGCTGCTGCAACAATAAATATGATTCATCTGACCAGGCAGCACATTTTCATTGCTCCATAGCCCACTGCAGTTGTAACTGACAATGGTACATCAATATGGAAACACTTGGTATCACCATCTGCAGAGCCTTATGTTCAGTAATGTGTGCTGAACCTGACATCACTTGGTCAATGATATGTGTGCTGTTTATAAGTATTTCTGCTGTTCATAATATTCTAAAACTTACATATGCAATGTCTAGCATCTGAATTATAATTTTAGTGCTGTTATCACTTAATTCTTGTTCATTTCTTTGTGACACTTATTTGAAAATTACATATGCAGTGTGATTATAATGCAATCATTGTGTGACACACATGAAAATTCATTTACACATCTTTTGGACGTGGAGAATGAAGCAGAGATATGCATGCCTTGGCCAGATCATGCTGAAGTGTTTGAATTTTTTTTACATCAGCTAGAAAAAATAATTTGTTTCATTGCAGATTTCGCTCCAGTGGAAAAGAATACATAACAATCTGAGCTCCACCGCAAGTGTGATGGGCTTTTTTAATTAAGTAGGAAATATTCAGCATTTATAACTATAAACCTGAAAAGCTAATATACTCAATTCTCATTTTCGTTTAGAGCAATCATTCACATTGCTTAAAACAAATTGAGAAAAATAAATTGCAAGGTACAAAAAGGAATTACAGAAGTACCATTACACATTCAGCCTCAAAACAAACAACATTTAATTCTTGGAGCAATCCTTCAACTTCGAAAGATGTAATCCAAAGTATGGTTGACAAAGCTGTAACAAACTTCATCGTAATTATCATCCAGCCATTCCACATAGTAGGGGCACCATCATTAAATATTCGTGTGTGTGTCTGTGTTTGCCGAAGAGTCAGTTTTATCAAGAAAAACTGCAAGCAAAAGATTAAATAAGGAATTTGAGAGAATAAAAAATCAAATCAGGGGTAAACCTGAGCAGGTATAAGGCAAAAGGTAGGCTTCCTCATAAATTTCATATTTCATTATTTTTTATTTTATTTCTTTACAGTGTCTCTTTTATAATTTAGCATGGAGATCAATACAATACTCAGTAATTTTCCTTGTGTCCTCGGGGTTTATTCATTGATTTTTCCAAGTTCTTTATATTACTGTGTTTTCAGACACTCACTGGAGTATCTCATCATCTGCTTGGTCCAGTCACATTGAAAAGAAAAACGGCAGTGTTAGCATGTATGCATATGAAAGAAAGGCATACACACATACATACATACAATGCTCTGGTCAAGGAAATAAGTAATACACTGTTCAGCTCAAATGGAAATAAGACTGTACACATTGTATTTAATTATTGATTGAACATTGTTGTTTCCTTTCTGTGTGTGTAGAGTTCATCATTTACAGATGAGGTACAATTATAATTTTTAAAGTAACTAATGAAAGCTGTAACTGATACAATTACTTTTTATGTGTAATAACTATACCCAAGTTCCTTTTTTAACTACATAGGCTTTCATGGCCAGTGTCATGGTGATAAAAATTCTTCTGGGTATTGCACCTGATCACCATATAAAATATCATAACTATAAACTGTAAAACCAATATTTCACCTTATTACAACAGCCTCCCTCAGGGCATGCCACATATGGTGCAAATCGGTCTAGGAAACTGAACAGTGAAAGTGAAAGTGATAGGCATAAAAAGTGAACTCAGTAGGCACAAATAGAATACAGGAACAAAACACACAGCAGCTGGATCCAGTGAAACAAGCAGTGGGAACAGTGATGCGTTTTTTTCGTGAGTGTAGCCTAGACAGTGAATGTTATTCACGATGATTTGGAACGTGATGAGAGGAAGGAAGACGATGCTATGTTGTGGTCACCATTGACACTGAGTATGGAGGGAAGCAGTTCGTCATTGCAGAGCTGCTTGAGTCTACAAGTCATGGTGCATGCTCATTGGTGCTTTGAACTACTATGGATAAGATAGAGGAAGAGGAGAAAGGCAGAGAAAGGCAGCCTCCTCATTTTCAAAATTGTGACAAAAACAGATGTGTAGAGACGGTGTAGCTGGGATAGAATGGAGAACAAAATGTGTTCCAACCTGAAAATGTAATTATTGAAGGTAATAGACTATGAGGAAACTGGTGCCCACTATGCAGAGACATGAACACAGCCAGTAGTTGACAAACAGACCAAAGGAAACCAACACACTCAAATTGATGACAGGGATGATGATTCAATAGCAACTTTGAATACGAATTATTTGTTCAAACATACTGATTATCTAATAGATATCATTTTGTACACACTAGGAAAGAAGGATAAGTTTGAAAAAGAAAGCATTACAAACAATAGGAAAGAGGTAGCTTGTCCTTTTGTAACAGGTATTATAGTAACAAAGATGAAACAAGTGCTTATATTTATGAAATGCTGGAAAACTGGAAGCAAAGATTTCTCTGGAAGAAGCAGATTTAATACTGTAAAGTTTTGAGGAAGAGGAGTTAACAGATGAAGGGGGTAGCAAATATAATAAGGATGAGAAACTTATGAGCTGTGATGACTTGTTAATACAAGTAGAAGCATATGATAATTTGTATAGCAATTAGCCTAAGGAATCCAGTTGCTCAAAAAATTTAGCTGATGTGCAGCAAAGGTAGAAAAGGTCATCAAATACTTTGATGATTTGAAATTGGTGGACAAGTTAGAAAAAGTTGAACATATGATTTCTGATGACGCCATTAATCTAAGCGTAAATGCAATTACAAATGAAAGAGATTTATTTAGCTGTAGCCAGGTTCAAAGAGATTTGCTTAACAAATTTCATGAGGTGCCTGTATGAGGTATAAAAAGCCACCCAATTATTATGCATAACTGTGTGCTGTCTTCTAGAAAGTGGCAGCTAAGCAAGTGCATTGTCCCAAGTTTTCTTTCATTCTGGTCCTAAAAAGAATAAGTTAATTTAATGAGAGCATCTGGTAAGTAGGTGCTACTGGTAAAATTTTTAAACTAGTGAAGCAAGAAGCATTGATACCCACAGGCATAAAAAGGTAATTACATATCACCCTTGTTTAATTGTGTTGGGCTATGGATATGTTAATTGGCACTGATTTCTTATCAAAGTATCAAGGAAAGATTGACTTTGATCAGAGCCAAGTGGTATTAACTTTGCCAAATTCTGAGGTAATTACTGTGCCTTTCATTGGGAATCATATTGTTAATGATAGTGAAATAGAGGAGTTTCCCATTAGAGTAATGAAAAGTGGAGAGAGCTTGGATAGAGACAAGAAGTTCATGCATGTATTCCAAGGACTTATTAGAATAATAATAAGCTACATGCAAATGCCTACAGACTGGAATACCCAAGAAGAAAGAGTGGGATCTCAGGTACACTATGGATCTACAAAATCTGTAGATAGTGGTAATTAGAGTCTGTAGGAAATCTACAAATCTTTAGTAAATACATTGTCTGGCAAACTGTGCAGTTCCAGCTGTATGAAATCTTATTTCTTTCAGGTTTCATTTCTCCTTATCTTCCCTGTCTGCAGTAAGAACTTTATATCTTCCAGTTTTAAATAAATCTTCTTAGCATACATATTCACTGATTGGAGATACCTAATTTGTAACTTAACAACCAAGAGCGGGAAGCCTGCATAACAGAATTTAAGATTTTCAGTGAAATACTGTGTCTTCAGACAAGAGCAGAGAATGCAGTAGGAAATAGGGGTTGTAATATTTTAAAGTAATGATTAGTAGGAAAATATTTCAATACTTTGCATGGTAGTAAAAGCTGAGGCTGTCTGATATCTAAGAAATAACTCAGATGCAAGTAAAAGCATTTTTGCTGTTATTTGAAGGAGCTGTGAGAAAATGACTTGATGCTCATGCCAGAAATAATTTGTGTAACACTGCTCAGCAGGCAGATGTAAGGAAAATGGAAATGAAGTCATTAAGATTACCTGATCAATGGAGAAATGTGTGTAATGGGATCAGTAGGCTGAGAATCAGTGTACAAATGGAAATGGTGAGGAGTTTTATATTTATTTCCTTCACATCTCATGAAGTGTTAAAAAGTGTATACTTGGTCTAAGGAAAACTTTCAGTATTATGTAGAAATTGACAGATACAGACAGTAACATGGGCTGATAAAATGGTTAAGAAATGCAAGTTTATTGAGAACAGTAGAAGTAACAGGCACGGCATTTTAACCCTAACAATACCAACACATTTTCCATTATGTTTATTACCAGTGTTCCATTATGTTTATTACCAGTGGAATTGGTGGGGGAGGGGTAATATATGCTGACCCAAAAAAGTTTCATTAATTGTGTTAACAAAATACTTTTTAAAGAAGTACTGAGGTGTAAGTAGGGTCCACAAATATCTCTTAGCACACTCTTAGCAAAACCAGCTCACTGTCAGTAACATAGACTACCAAGGAAGGACAGGGGAGAAGTTAATATATGACTGTATGACCACCACCAGAAAATTTTTAAATGCAGATTTCATTAATTGTTGTTGACTTTTACTCACAGCACACTCTTAAACAGATACTGATGTATAAGTAGGGACCTAAATGTGAGAGTACTGAACATGACATGCAATCTGAAAAATCACGTCTACTACTAAGACTTAAAAGTTTTGACTTAAGTTAAACTGAAGAATTTAAAACATTTATGGAATCTGTTATAAACAATACATTTTTTTTTTCAAAATTTTAAAATATAAAGTACCTGACTAGATTACTTTATTGTCAAAAGTGAGTATGAAGTATATTGCTTTTTCTTTGTCACTCAGCCAAAGTCATGCTGTGAACAGGGTGGACAAAGAGAAAGTGTAATGATCTTACATAAAATTAAATATATAAACATTATTACAAAACTTGGATAGATTATGTAAAACTAACCAAATGTCAAAGGTTTTGAGTTTCTGTCTGAAGCAATAATTAGTTTCTTCAAAAATCCAGATTTTACAAAATTTTAAAGGTGCATACCATTAAAAGAATTTTATCTTTGAAATCTTGTTCAGTTTGTCATAAAAACATATGGTAGAAGTTTTCATGAATCTGCCTCATCTAATTTTTGAATTATTAAGTAAAAATCAATTTTTGGGCTAAAAGCTATAAAAATGAACCACTTTATATTCTGGGCATCTGTTTAAAGGCATGATGATAGGAATAAGCCTGCCACACACTGGTAATATTGTTGTTTATTGAAATACAACTGGCTTTTGCAGCCTAAAGCCATGCCACCAGGTGCAACCTATGGGGTAAAGAGCAAAAGTTTTGTGGATATTAAAATTAAGAAAGGAATGTCTAAAATATACACACAAAGGTAAGAGGTCAAATGCATACCAATCATTCGTAGCCAAAATTTGTTACTCAGTGCACATTTTCAATACTAAGGCAAGCAAATGGTAATGAAGATGTTCGTTTAGGACATATTGCTGGCAGGTGAAGCTCATGGGTAAAAAGCCATGTTTTAGAAATTTTGCCTGCATCTAAAAAGAAGAAAAGAAGAAAGAAAAATATTTGTTAGAGTGAAGACGCTGAAATTTTTTTAAAAGGCTGGCTTGGCAATAAAAAATTGTCACTGCTAACATGATTTGTTGCAGTACTATGCAAATTACTATGCAGAATGTATCAGGTGGCAGTATCTTACCAGTGTGGCAACAGGGCAACCCAGTGTTTTTCTTGTAGACTAGTGTATCTGGATGCAGTAGCCAAAAAGACAGACAGATGTATGCAACCTAAAAACATTCCATTGTATTTTACTTTTTTTGTATCCAAATAGAAAGATTTCAGGAACAGTAACTTAAGTAATCCCCAGTCAGTATTGCCAGCACACTTATGTGAAGAGGGGCACAGCAGCGCAAACCCTTCAGAAAATTTAGAAATACTTTTAAATAAAAGCCCTATTTTGAATATATTAGAGGAAGCAGAAATTTTTAGGTACAAAAAGAAAATGCACACTTCACACTGAATAACCAATTAGAACTACAGCTCTCAGGCTAATTTTGATTCTTTATATTATTAGATATTAGTTACATAAATTTTGTATTATTCACGCTTGTAAAGGAGTGATACAGCATTTCTAGCCATGAGAATATGATGTCACACTGTCCACATTGATAGCTTCCATTCTGCCAGCCAGCTAGTCTCATTAGTCATTCATGCAGATTGTTTTTACTTTTCCCAACACTGGCTTGCCCTGCTGTCACACTTGTAAGACACTGCCCTCTGATATATTCCAGTTAGTAATTTGCATATTGTCACAATTAATAATGCTAGCAATGAATCTTTTTATTGCCAACCTGGTCCTTTTAAAAATTTTTAGTATCCTCTCACTATAAAATATTTTTCTTTTTAGATGCAGGCAAAAATTTTGAAAATATGGCTCAGGAACCATAAGTTTCAGCAATTTGTCAAATTGATGAAACACACCTTCGTAACCTTTCGTTCATCATGGTATTGACAATATTCACTGAATATTAGTAATAACTAGCACTGATGGATATGCCTATGATCTTTTACCAATGCAAGTATATTTCAGACATTCCTTTCTCAGTTTTAATATCCACAAATTGTGATGGTGCTGTATTTTGCTCTTTACCATTTTGGTTGCACCTCATGATGCAAAACTGGTTGTTTTTTAATAAACAACAATTTTATCAAGCTATATGAACTTACCTTAGTAAATTACGTGTTGTTGTTGTTGTTATTGTTGTGGTCTTCAGTCCTGAGACTGGTTTGATGCAGCTCTCTGTGCTACTCTATCCTGAGCAAGCTTCTTCATCTCCCAGTACCTACTGCAACCTACATCCTTCTGAATCTGCTTAATGTATTCATCTCTTGGTCTCCCTATATGGTTTTTACCCTCCACGCTGCCCTCCAATACTAAGTTGGTGATCCCTTGATGCCTCAGAACATGTCCTACCAACCGATCCCTTCTTCTAGTCAAGTTGTGCCACAAACTCCTCTTCCCTCCAATTCCATTCAATACCTCCTCATTAGTTATGATCTACCAATCTAATCTTCAGCATTCTTCTGTAGCACCACATTTCGAAAGCTTCTATTCTCTTCTTGTCCAAACTATTTATCATCCATGTTTCACTTCCATACATGGCTACACTCCATACAAATGCTTTCAGAAATGACTTCCTGACTCTTAAATCTATACTCGATGTTAACAAATTTCTCTTCTTCAGAAATGACTTCCTTGCCATTGCCAGTCTACATTTTATATCCTCCCTACTTCGACCATCATCAGTTATTTTGCTACCCAAATAGCAAAACTCCTTTACTACTTTAAGTGTCTCATTTTCTAACCTAATTCCCTCAGCATCACCTGATTTAATTTGACTTCATTCCATTATCCTCATTTTGCTTTTGTTGATGTTCATCTTATATCCTCCTTTCAAGGCACTGTCCATTCCGCTCAACTGCTCTTCCAAGTCCTTTGCTGTCTCTGACAGAATTACAATGCCATTGGCGAACCTCGAAGTTTTTATTTCTTCTTCATGGATTTTAATACCTACTCCAAATTTTTCTTTTGTTTCCTTTACTGCTTGCTCAATATACAGATTGAATAACATCCGGGAGAGGCTACAACCCTGTCTCACTCCCTTCCCAACCACTGCTTCCCTTCCATGTCCCTCGAGTCTTATAACTGCAATCTAGTTTCTGTACAAATTGTAAATAGCCTTTTGCTCCCTGTATTCTACCCCTGGAACCCTCAGAATTTGAAAGAGAGTATTCCAGTCACCATTGTCAAAAGCTTTCTCTAAGTCTACAAATGCTAGAAACGTAGGTTTGCCTTTCCTTAATCTATTTTCTAAGAGAAGTCGAAGGGTCAGTATTGCCTCATGTGTTCCAACATTTCTACAGAATCCAAACTGATCTTCCCCGAGGTCTGCTTCTACCAGTTTCTCCATTCGTCTGTAAAGAATTCATATCACTATTTTGCAGCCATGACTTATTAAACTAATAGTTCAGTAATTTTCACATCTGTCAACACCTGCTTTCTTTGGGATTGGAATTATTATATTCTTCTTGAAGTCTGAAGGTATTTCTCCTGTCTCATACATCTTGCTCACCAGATGGTAGAGTTTTGTCAGGACTGGCTCTCCAAAGGCTGTCAGTAGTTCTAATGGAATGTTGTCTACTACCGGGGCCTTGTTTCGACTTAGGGCTTACAGTACTCTGTCAAACTCTTCATGCAGTATCATATCTCCAACTTCATCTTCATCCTTTTCCATTTCCATAATATTGTCCTCAAGTACATTTCCCTTGTAAAGACCCTCTATATACTCCTTCCACCTTTCTGCTTTCCCTTCTTTGCTTAGAACTGCGTTTCCATCTGAGCTCTTGATATTCGTACAAGTGGTTCTCTTTTCTCCAAGGGTCTCTTTAATTTTCCTGTAGGAGTATCTATCTTACCCCTAGTGAGATAAGCCTCTACATCCATACATTCGTCCTCTAGCCATCCCTGCTTAGCCATTCTGCACTTCCTGTCAATCTCATTTTTGAGACATTTGTATTCCTTTTTGCCTGCTTCATTTACTGCATTTTTATATTTTCTCCTTTCATCAATTACATTCAATATTTCTTCCATTACCCAATGATTTCTATTAGCCCTCGTCTTTTTACCTACTTGATCCTCTGCTGCCTTCACTACTTGATCCCTCAAAGCTACCCATTCTTCTTCTACTGTATTTCTTTCCCCCATTCCTGTCAATTGTTCCCTTATGCTCTCCCTAAAATTCTGTACAACCTCTGATTTAGTCAGTTTATGCAGGTCCCATCTCCTTAAATTCCCACCTTTTTGCAGTTTCTTCAGTTTTAATCTACAGTTCATAACCAACAAATTGTGGTCAGAGTCCACATCTGCCCCTGGAAATGTCTTACAATTTAAAACCTGGTTCCTAAATCTCTGTCTTACCATTATATAATCTATCTGATACCTTCTAGTAACTCCTGGATTCTTCCATGTATACAACCTTCTTTTATGATTCTTGAACCAAGTGTTAGCTATGATTAAGTTACGCTCTGTGCAAAATTCTACCAGACGGCTTCCTCTTTCATTTCTTCCCCCCAATCCATATTCACCCGCTATGTTTCCTTCTCTCCCTTTTCCTACTACCGAATTCCAGTCACCCATGACTATTAAATGTTCGTCTCTCTTCACTACCTGACTAATTTCTTTTATCTCATTATACATTTCATGAATTTCTTCATCATCTGCAGAGCTAGTTGGCATATAAACTTGTACTACTGTAGTAGGCATGGGCTTTGTGTCTATCTTGGCCACAATAATGCATTCACTATGCTGTTTGTAGTAGCTAACCAACACGCCTATTTTTTTATTCATTATTAAACCTACTCCTGCATTACCCCTATTTGATTTTGTATTTATAACTCTGTATTCACCTGACGAAAAGTCTTGTTCCTCCTGCCACCGAACTTCACTAATTCCCACTATATCTAACTTTAACCTATCCATTTCCCTTTTTAAATTTTCTAACCTACCTGCCCAATTAAGGGATCTGACATTCCACGCTCCGATCCGTAGAACGCCAGTTTTCTTTCTCTTGATAACGACGTCCTCTTGAGTAGTCTCCGCCTGAAGATCCAAATGGGGGACTATTTTACCTCCGGAATATTTTACCCAAGAGGACGCCATCATCATTTAATCATACGGTAAAGCTGCAGGTAGGTTAGAAAATTTAAAAAGGGAAATGGATAGGTTAAAGTTAGATATAGTGGAATTAGTGAAGTTCGGTGGCAGGAGGAACGAGACTTTTGGTCGGGTGAATACACGGCTATAAATACAAAATCAAATAGGGGTAATGCAGGAGTAGGTTTAATAATGAATAGGAATGCGGGTAAGCTACTACAAACAGTATAGTGGACACATTATTGTGGCCAAGATAGATACGAAGCCCACGCCCACTACAGTAGTACAAGTTTATATGCCAACCAGATGACAATGAAATTGATGAAATGTATGATGAGATAAAAGAAGTTATTCAGGTAGTGAACGGAGACGAAAATTTAATAGTCATGGGTGACTGGAATTCGATAGTAGGAAAACGAAGAGACGGAAACGTAGTAGGTGAATATGGATTGGAGGTAAGAAATGAAAGAGGAAGCCGCCTGGTACAAATGTAAGGATGTAGAGGCTTATCTCACTAGGGGTAAGATAGATACTGCCTACAGGAAAATTAAAGAGACCTTTGGAGAGAAGAGAACCACTTGTATGAATATCAAGAGCTCAGATGGCAACCCAGTTCTAAGCGAAGAAGGGAAGGCAGAAAGGTGGAAGGAGTATATAGAGGGTTTATACACGGGCGATGTTCTTGAGGACAATATTATGGAAATGTAAGGGGATGTAGATGAAGACGAAATGGGAGATAAGATACTGCATGAAGAGTTTGACAGAGCACTGAAAGACCTGAGTCGAAACAAGACCCCGGAAGTAGACAACATTCCATTAGAACTACTGATGGCCTTGGGAGAGCCAGTTATGACAAAACTCTACCATCTGGTGAGCAAGGTGTATGAGACAGGCGAAATACCCTCAGACTTCAAGAAGAATATAATAATTCCAATCCCAAAGAAGGCAGGTGTTGACAGATATGAAAATTGCCGAACTATCAGTTTAATAAGTCACAGCTGCAAAATACTAACGCGAATTCTTTACAGACAAATGGAAAAACTGGTAGAAGCGGACCTCGGGGAAGATCAGTTTGGATTCCGTAGAAATGTTGGAATACGTGAAACAATACTAAGCTTACGACTTATCTTAGAAGAAAGATTAAGAAAAGGCAAACCTACGTTTCTAGCATTTGTAGACTTAGAGAAAGATTTTGACAATGTCAGCTGGAAGGTGGCAGGGGTAAAATACAGGGAGCGAAAGGCTATTTACAATTTGTACAGAAACCAGATGGCAGTTATAAGAGTCGAGGGGCATGAATGGGAAGCAGTGGTTGGGAAAGGAGTGAGACAGGGTTGTAGCCTCTCCCCGATGTTATTCAATCTGTATATTGAGCAAGCAGTAAAGGAAACAAAAGAAAAATTCGGAGTAGGTATTAAAATTCATGGAGAAGAAGTAAAAACTTTGAGGTTTGCCGATGACATCGTAATTCTGTCACAGACAGCAAAGGACTTGGAAGAGCAGTTGAATGGAATGGACAGTGTCTTGAAAGTAGGATATAAGACGAACATCAACAAAAGCAAAACGAGGATAATGGAATGTAGTCAAATTAAATCGGGTGATGCTGAGGGAATTAGATTAGGAAATGAGACACTTAAAGTAGTAAAGGAGTTTTGCTATTAAGGGAGTAAAATAACTGATGATGGTTGAAGTAGAGAGGATATAAAATGTGGACTGGCAATGGCAAGGAAAGCGTTTCTGAAGAAGAGAAGTCTGTTAACATCGAGTATAGATTTAAGTGTCAGGAAGTCGTTTCTGAAAGTATTTGTATGGAGTGTAGCCATGTATGGAAGTGAAACATGGATGATAACTAGTTTGGACAAGAAGAGAATAGAAGCTTTCGAAATGTGGTGCTACAGAAGAATGTTGAAGATTAGGTGGGTAGACCATGTAACTAATGAGGAGGTATTGAATAGGGTTGGGGAGAAGAGGAGTTTGTGGCACAACGTGACAAGAAGAAGGGATCAGTTGGTAGGACATGTTTTGAGGCATCAAGGGATCACAAATTTAGCATTGGAGGGCAGCGTCGAGGCTAAAAATCGTAGAGGGAGACCAAGAGATGAATACACTAAGCAGATTCAGAAGGATGTAGGCTGCAGTAGGTACTGGGAGATGAAGAAGCTTGCACAGGATAGAGTAGCATGGAGAGCTGCATCAAACCAGTCTCAGGACTGAAAACCACAACAACAACAACAACAACAACAACAACAACAACAACCTGCCCGATTAAGGGTTTTGACAGTCCATGCTCCGATCCGTAGAACACCAGTTTTCTTTCTCCTGATTACGACTTCCTCTTGAGTAGTCCCCACCCAGAGATCCAAATTGGGGACTATTTTTACCTCCAGAATATTTTACCCAAGAGGACACCATCATCATTTAACCATACAGTAAAGCTGCATGCCCTCGGGAAAATTTACACCGTTAGTTTCCCCTTGCTTTCAGCCATTCGCAGTACCAGCACAGCAAGGCCGTTTTGGTTAGTGTTACAAGACCACATCAGTCAATCATCCAGACTGTTGCCCCTACAACTACTGAAAAGGCTGCTGCCCCTCTTCAGGAACCACACGTTTGTCTGGCCTCTCAACAGATACCCCTCCGTTGTGGTTGCACCTACAGTAAGGCTATCTGTATCGCTAAGGCACACAAGCCTCCCCACCAATGGTAAGATCCATGGTTCATGAGTACTGCATTTGATGTAAATACTAATGAAACAGTACCAACTATCACTATTAATTTAATAAAGGTACAAGAAACCTATGAATTGTTCGGAGACCATTACCTACTTTCAGTTCCAGTTGAAAAATTCTTGATGATGTAGTTTAAAAGTTATCAGGCTGGGAATTTTATACAATATAAACAGTAGACTTACCAAAGAAAAATTGGGATAATAGCAAGTCTTTAACTAACAAAAATATCAATAATTTTGTTAGGAAAAGGGGTAAAGGATAAGTGCTGCTGCCAACACTGGAAGTAAGTTTAGAGTGGGTCGTTCCTTCACCATCCATGCCGCAGACCAGTATGTCTGCACTGAAGAGGTTATTCAACAGGTATCAGTCATATGGCAATGTGTCATGCTCTTCATCTTCAGCCTGGAATCTTGTTGACTGGGGCAGAATTGTCTGCAGTGATGAGTCCCACTTTGAATCAAGTTACAATGACTAGTGAAGATGTGCCTGGAAACACCCTGAGAGAGGGGTAGGATACCAACTTGAGTGTCACCACCATACATCCCAACAACCAGGAGTTATAGTCTGGGTTGCTATTTCCTTTCACAGGAGTACCCCATTCGTCGTCGTCTGTTATGCCCTTACACCATCGCAGTATGTCAATGATATTCTGCATCCCATTTTGTTTCCTTTCATGGAAAGCCATTCTGGGCCTACATTTCAGCAAGATAATATCTGCCTACATACATTAAGAGCTTCTACCACTTGTCTTCATGCTTGCCAAACCCTACCTTCCCCAGTAAGGCCACCAGATCTCTCCCCAACTAAGAACGTTTGGAGCATTATGAACAGCGTCCTCCAACTAGGTTGGGATTTTGATGATCTAAAATACCAATTGGACAGAATTTGGTACAATATACCTAAGGAGGACATCCAATAACACAATCAGTCTATGCCAAACTGGATACCATAACTACTTACATGAGGACCAGAGATGGACCAACATATTATTGACTTGCTAGGTGTATGGTGCTCTTTTTCTTGAATAAATCATCCAATTTGTGTGGAATTGTCAAACTTTGTTTGTCTGTACATATACATTACATTTACTGATTTCCATTCTACTTGGACAATTCCTTCATTGTGCATTTTTTTTGTCTTGAGAGAGTATTTTGCACAGCACAACTGCAACATCCAAACTGACGACAGTGTTTTTAACAATGTGTCAGCTAAATTTATGAATATGTATTATGCCCAATGAAGATGGGCAAAGGCTCAAAACACATACTGGTATAAATAAAAAGACATATAAAAACTGGCTGGTAGCTGAGCTTGTCTTTAAGTAATAGGCTGAAGCATGATACAAGAAGACAATTGGTAAGAAAATGGAATGTGATTAAGCTGAACTCTCAAGAATGGACATCCTATTCTCAAACCACTGAAGAAAAACTGGAAAATCATGCAGAATTAACCAGTGTACTAGGAAAACAGAATATGATTACAAATGAATTATGAAAACTTTAGAATAAATGACTGAAATAGTAAATATGGGAAAGAATGGATGGATGTAGAAAATAAAAGGCTGACCATTCTATACTAAGCTGAATAATGAAGTAACATTATTAACTGAGCAGGATAGAGAGGAATGGATGGAAAATTAGTTTGAGGATACTGAACCACTGGAAAAGAAAGGTAAATTGAAAACAATCTACAGAACGGTTAAGACCACAACAAACATCCAAGAACAGTCAGAAAGTAGGGTATACTAAGACTACAGCACACTGGCGTGGAAGGAGTATGTTCAAGAATTATATGAAACCCAAGAGAGATTGGAGCATGAATAAGAATATGATGAAATGCATTTGGTCAAAGATATTGACATGCAAAACCATTAAGGATCTGAAAGACAAAAGCAATGGGTTCTGATAAAATACCAGCTGAAGTTTTGTTGGGAATGAACAGTATCCCAAATAATCAATTTCACCAGTAGGAAATACAACAAGGAAATTGGGCTTCAGAATTCATTTTGACTATTCTAGTCCCATTACCAAGGACATACAACGCACAAGAGTGCAAAGATTACATGACAGTTAATTACACATAGCACAGTATAATGACCATTTGTACCCTTTTACTCAAAAGATGAGCAAGACTAATTGAAGAAAACCTTGAGAAGATTAATTTGGATTTAAGACAGGAAAATGAGTAAGAGATGTTATTGAATATTTGAGGATGACAGGACAAATAATGCTGTAAGTTAACAGGGGCATGTACATCTGTCTTGTTAAATGGAAGAGCTACTTGATACAATGGATTTGTGTGTCCTCTTGAGGACATGATGTTTGTGTAGACTACAAGGGTAGAAACTTTATAAAGGAATTATTTACATCTATACTCTGCAAACCACCGTGAAGTGCATGGCAGAGGGTACATCTCATTACACCAGTTATTAGGGCTTCTTCCCATTCCATTCACACATGGGGCATGGGAAGAATGAGTGAATGCATCTGTGCATGCAGTAATTATTGTAATCTTATCCTCATGATCCCTATGTGAGTGACACATAAGGTGTTGTGATATATTCCTAGAGTCATCACTTAAAACCAGTTTTTGAAGCTTTCTTAATAGGCTTTCTCAGGATAATTTAGTCTATATTCAAGAATCTTCCAGTTCACTTTTTTTGGTATCTCTGTGACACACTCTGACAGAGCAAACAAACCGGTGACTATTGTGCTCCCCTTCTATTTTTATGTTCCAATATCCCCTGTTAGCTCTACTTAGTACACGTCCTCATACTTTAGCAACATTCTAAAACTGGTCATGAGTGATTTGTTTGCAATCTCCTTTGTTGACTTATTGCACTTCTCAGTATTCTACCAATAAACCAAAGTCTACCACCTACTTTACTCACAGCTGGGCTTATGTGGTCATTCCATTTCATATCCCTACAAAGTGGCACACCCAGGTGTTTGTACGGGTTGGCCTATTCCAGCAGTGACTCACTGATATTATAGTCACAAGATACTACGTTGTTTTTTTTTTTATTTTGTAAAGTGCACAATTTTACATTTTTGAACATTAAAAGTAAGTTGCCAATCTCTGCACCACATTTGAAATCTTATCAAGAAATGAACTGAATATTTATGCACCTCCATGCAGACAGTATTTCATTACAGATAACTGCATCACCTG
This sequence comes from Schistocerca piceifrons, assembly GCF_021461385.2. Taxonomy (NCBI): domain Eukaryota; kingdom Metazoa; phylum Arthropoda; class Insecta; order Orthoptera; family Acrididae; genus Schistocerca; species Schistocerca piceifrons. The sequence continues at coordinate 672,849,877 of NC_060140.1, read as the reverse complement.
CAAAAAATCTGAGGTTGCTGTTAATATTGTCTGCAAGGTCATTATTGTACAACATGAACAGCAAGGGTCCCAACACACTTCCCTGGGGCACATCTGAAGTTACTTCTACATCTGGTCACGACTCCATCCAAGATAACATTGTGTGTACTCACTACCAAAAAGTACTCAATCCAGTCACAAATTTGACTTGATACCCCATATGATCATACTTTTGACAGTAAGTATAGGTGTGGTACTTTGTCAAATGCTGTTTGGAAATCAAGAAGTTTTTCATCTACCCGACTGCCTTGATCCAAAGCTTTCAGTATGTCTTGTGAGGAAAGTGTGAGCTAGGTTTCAATTATTGATATTTTTGGAATCCATGCTGGTTGGCACTGAGGTGGACATCTTATTCAAGATACCCGATGTTTGAGCAGAGAATATGTTCTAAGATTCTACAATAAATCAATGACAAGGATATGGGACAGTAGTCTTATGGATCACTTTGAGGGAGAAGTTTGGGTCGGTTACACCAAACAACACCCCCATTTTGCAGTAGTTCGTTTGTTCACCTAAACACATCAAAGGCTCACAAAGAACTGACATGGCGGACTTGCTCAAAGACAATGCTGAGCTTAGTTCAAAGACGATACTCAGATCGATGCTGGTGTCGACCTCATCAGCGCCACAACTTCTACTGTTTCACTACTGTACTTTTACTATACCCTAAAGAGAACATGATGGTGAGGTTGAAAAAGAAGAGATGTAAAAAGATTGGTTAGATGAGTCATTTGTTAACAAAGCTTTTCAATATTTATGCCAAGAAACTAAAAGACAGCATTAGAAAAAGTGGTAAGGCTTTAACCAAAAGAAGAAAAAATCCATAGATGATCAAGCAGTGTTGGCTGAATCAGAAAAAGACCTACAATTTATAATAGAGAGGGAATGAGTACCTAATGAGGGTAAATGTAGGCAAGATCAAAGTGATGTGAATCAGCAAATGTAAGTTTCTGTCAAAATACCACTGTAAAGAAAGAACTTTTCAACTGACATTTAAGGGCTTTGGAAGTTTGGTTACAGAAAATGGAAACTGTGTCGACAAAATAAGTATAAACAGTCATGAATGAAAAAGCTTTGTTGACAGCAAAAAGAATTCTGAGATATGAGATATACACCAAGTATTTTGTTTCTAGTGTAGTACCACAATCAGCAAATCATGGACAGTCTGAGGGAAACAAGGAAAACAGAGTTTTGATGTAGCTGTGGAGAAATATTCTGCAAGTGGTAAGACAATGTAAACAATAAACAAGCAAAAGTGAATGACTGACAATGTACTTCTATGCAAGAACAGGAGATGAAAGAAAATTAGTGGAAATGATGCAAATGTGGAAACTTCATGGATGGGACATATATTGCAAGGAAATTGCCTAGAACTAAGCCATTGATGGAAAGATTGCAAGAAAGAAAGGGATAGGAAGAAGACAACTTGGAGCACTGGAAGAAGCATAGGTCAGCAAAATTGGAGAGCATCGAGTTGATACCAATCACAGAAAATAAGAATAACACCTGACAAATATTTTGTGCTGCATTAGTGATTGAGCCACCTAGTATCAAACTGACCGAGTCACCAATTTTATGTAAAGTGTTATCAATCTAAAGAAGTAGTAGTAGTAGTAGTAGTAGTAGTAGTAGTACATAACAATCAGGTGAAACAAGAACATGCTTCAAAATTGGCCACGTCTTCGTATTACCAAGTCCTGAATTCTTTGTCATGCAGCAAAAAGGGTGAAATCTTGCAGCTAATGAATTTATAACCAGCCACGTCGAGGAACTTGCAACAATCATTGTGTTGCATCATTTTTGTCAGGACTCTTGTGTTGTTAAGTACACAACAATATTATGACCATGTTAGTAGGCAAAGTAATTCCTTACACTGTATATTATTTGAATTAATATTTCATTTGTATGTTGTCAACACCAATCTTTTGCATTAAATGCCATATTCACAGACTTCGTACCATGACCACACAATTATCAGAGGCATTACTCTTCTCATCTAAAAATAGCCTCCCACAGAAACACTTTCACCCAACATATGAAGACCTTCATTTTTATGACACAATAATATTAGCTAGTGAAACAGCTTGCACTGTTGAAGAGAGTTCAAATACAGTCTCCAATGTCTGCACCAGTGGTTAATGTGAAATGCCTGTTATGTCTCCTTTATAATAGTGTTCATCCCAAGTTTGCCAGAAACTATTATCGAGTTACAAGACAATTTTTGAGAAAGTGTCTGAAAACCATTCACAGTGGGAATAAAATAGTCAACGTGCAATTTCAGTGACGACCTGACAGGCACTATAAAAATTATAAACATGCTCAAATTTGAGATCAGACAAGCTTGTTACAACTTCTGCACAAAAGTGGGCAAAAAGCGTATTGAGTGAGCAGAGCAGTTGATCACAGAAGCTGCCAAAGAGGCCTGCAGGACCACCATGGATACAAAGAAGATAAGAAAGGATTGCTGTGTGTTCCAGGGATCACTGACTAGGGTTCTGTTTAATTTAACTACAAAAACTGTAAATCGGTACTAAACACATTTTTCTTGAACCCATATTTTTCAGATTGATGGGAAACACAGCTTGAAGATACATACAATTTTTATACAAATTTGATACTGTCATTCTAAATTGAGTTCTCTATCTGCATACGGAGACATTTTCCAATATCCTCAAAAGACAATTTTTGGTGCACGCTTTTGTCTTAATTTTATGGACAAAGAAATGACATTAGTTTCAACACATCACCATTTTGTTAGAACTATATGTTTTTAGTTATTATGTACACCAATAAAAAATATATTGAAAATGGCTTACAGAAAATTACTCTGTTACTGCTCCCATAGGGAGGTCTTTGGAATTTTCTGCTGATGAACAATGTTCTGGCTTCAAGGGGCTCTTCCACCTGTTGCAGAGAGCGTCAGACTGATTTTTTGATGCCTAAAGGAAAGAACTTTATCATTGATTTAGCATTAATCTATTTTGCTTGAAAAAATCACTTCGAAGAGGGGTACCCATTAATATAATTTATTTGCAGATCACTTTCATTTAACTGTGTTCAAGATCTAAGAGAACAAACTTTCGCTGAGAGTGTGACAAAGCAAGCTGGGATAATTTTACTTCCTCTCTTGTTTCACCATCTGCCTCTTTAAAATTCATTTTGGTCTTAACTAATTACAATTAACATACATGAGTGTAATCTGCTTTTTCATAAAAGGGAAAGGGTGGCCCTCAGTTTTAAACACCAGATCTAATTTTGTGCCTAGTTTTACAGGGTGTTTCAAAAATGACTGGTATATTTGAAACGGCAATAAAAACTAAACGAGCAGCGATAGAAATACACCGTTTGTTGCAATATGCTTGGGACAACAGTACATTTTCAGGCAGACAAACTTTCGAAATTACAGTAGTTACAATTTTCAACAACAGATGGCACTGCAAGTGATGTGAAAGATATAGAAGACAACGCAGTCTGTGGGTGCGCCATTCTGTACGTCGTCTTTCTGCTGTAAGCGTGTGCTGTTCACAACGTGCAAGTGTGCTGTAGACAACATGGTTTATTCCTTAGAACAGAGGATTTTTCTGGTGTTGGAATTCCACCGCCTAGAACACAGTGTTGTTGCAACAAGACGAAGTTTTCAACGGAGGTTTAATGTAACCAAAGGACCGAAAAGCGATACAATAAAGGATCTGATTGAAAAATTTCAACGGACTGGGAATGTGACGGATGAACGTGCTGGAAAGGTAGGGCGACCGCGTACGGCAACCACAGAGGGCAACGCGCAGCTAGTGCAGCAGGTGATCCAACAGCAGCCTCGGGTTTCCGTTCGCCGTGTTGCAGCTGCGATCCAAATTATGCCAACGTCCACGTATCGTCTCATGCGCCAGAGTTTACACCTCTATCCATACAAAATTCAAACGCGGCAACCCCTCAGCGCCGCTACCATTGCTGCACGAGAGACATTCGCTAACGATATAGTGCACAGGATTGATGACGGCGATATGCATGTGGGCAGCATTTGGTTTACTGACAAAGCTTATTTTTACCTGGACGGCTTCGTCAATAAACAGAACTGGCGCATATGGGAAACGGAAAAGCCCCATGTTGCAGTCCCATCGTCCCTGCATCCTCAAAAAGTACTGGTCTGGGCCGCCATTTCTTCCAAAGGAATCATTGGCCCATTTTTCAGATCCGAAACGATTACTGCATCACGCTATCTGGACATTCTTCGTGAATTTGTGGCGGTACAAACTGCCTTAGACGACACTGCGAACACCTCGTGGTTTATGCAAGATGGGGCCCGGCCACATCGCACGGCCGACATCTTTAATTTCCTGAATGAATATTTCGATGATCGTGTGATTGCTTTGGGCTATCCGAAACATTCAGGAGGCGGCGTGGATTGGCCTCCCTATTCGCCAGACATGAACCCCTGTGACTTCTTTCTGTGGGGGCACTTGAAAGACCAGGTGTACCGCCAGAATCCAGAAACAATTGAACAGCTGAAGCAGTACATCTCATCTGCATGTGAAGCCATTCCGCCAGACACGTTGTCATAGGTTTCGGGTAATTTCATTCAGAGACTACGCCATATTATTGCTACACATGGTGGATATGTGGAAAATATCGTACTATAGAGTTTCCCAGACCGCAGCGCCATCTGTTGTTGAAAATTGTAACTACTGTAATTTCTAAAGTTTGTCTGCCTGAAAATGTACTGTTGTCCCAAGCATATTGCAACAAACGGTGTATTTCTATCGCTGCTCGTTTAGTTTTTATTGCCGTTTCAAATATACCGGTCATTTTTGAAACACCCTGTATGTACGTAAATGAGTAATTGTTCCGTAACTTAAGTTCTATTGTTGACATATAAACAAATATAAATTCTGTACTAATTATAAACATTCAGAGGAACAACTAATAGTATTCTTAAAGGATCTATTTGGCTCTATTCAAAGACGTGTTACCAAAGCCGGCTCGTAATTACTTCCAAAGCAATTAACGGTTTTGTCCAAAGTATTGTTTGTGTACTTATATTTGTTAATACTTATATTTGTTAATCTCATGATTTAAACGAATAACTCTTGCAGTAGAAGAATCTGTTAAAAAGACAGAATTTTTCGATGTATTCAGTTAATGTAATGAGTTAAGTTTTAATGGTAATTTCTGTCAATTAAACATCGAACAATGTGAAGTTTCAGTACCTACTATTGTGAGGATATATAAGGGCCCAATGTTTAGTTCCAAGACAGCCAACAGCAGAGTTTCAGACGAGAAACCTGTTTTAGCTAGAACAACAATGCATCAGCTGTGAAATAAGTGTAACACAATTACGCCGTTTGGTAAAACAATGACAGTGTCTGTTCCTTACGTACCTGATTATTCCAAAAGAACTGTAGATTATTTGGTAATGTTTTTTACTGCTCATATATGTTCAACAGTAAACTATTGTAGCAGTATGTGGATGTTCACCTGCAACCTATAAATAAGGCTTATTGAAAGTTTTGGGGGGTTGTGAACAGTGAAAGTAAAAGACTGTGAAACACACTTGTGCATCTGTCGGCTACAGTACATCTTATACAGTAATAATAATAATAATAATAATAATAATAATAGCTTTATTCAACATTGAATGGTACATTGCACATGTACAAAGAAACAGTAATGATTAAAATTATTTGTACAATAACAATACACATTCTTCTGAATACGACATTAATTTACAACAAAATTACAATAATTTCACAAAGCATTTGTTGTTCTTCATATAAGTATGGTACTCTTATAATGTGTAGAAAGGGTGTTTTACTAAAAATTTCTTAAGCTGATGTTTCGTTTAATTGTAGTAAGACACTAGGCAGTGCATTAGCTAATTTTATACCTGTGTACTGAGGCCCCTTTTCATAAAGTTCTGTTCTGTGGATGCCAATGTAAAATCTTTCTTTATTTCTAGTATTGTACTGGTGGAAATATGAGTAAGTGTTTGGGTGCAGTCTTTTCACAAGCAATATGGCTTTTAGAATGTATGTGTTTATAACAGTTAACACCTCTGTTTTTGGAAACAAGTTGCGACAAAATACCCTATATTTTGCTCCACAGATTATTCTCACACCCCTTTTTTGAAGAATGAGTAGCTTATCTAGATTATCTTTGGTTCTTCCCCCCCCCCCCCCCCCCCCCCCCAAATTTCAATACCGTAGTTCAAGCGAGAGGAGAAAAGAGCATGGTATGCAGTCTTTAGGACTACAGTGTCTCTACAGAACTTGCTAATAGTACTGATTGCAAATATATTTTTTGACAACTTAGTTGCTAGGGAGTCAATATGTGTGTCCCATTTCAGGTTGCTTCGGATTGTTACGCCAAGGAATTTTAGATTAGACTCTTTCTTTACCAATTCGTTGCCAATGTATAATTTAATTTCATTATTCAAACTACTTTTGTTAAACTCCATCAAACATGTTTTACTGGTGCACTTCCACCCCCTTTTTTTGCTGCCACTATGTTGTCATTGAGGACAGCAAACAAAGAATTAAAGAAGGAGAACTGTCACAAGAGGAATCTTATTTTGTTTTCTACGGGTTTTCTGATGTCTTCTCAATGCGTTATTATCCGCATTTGTGTTGAACTGTTTCTATTGCTATAAATAAAAGTAAATCTATGTCACTATTTTCATGCAACTGCTTTTTTCAGAAGATTTTAGGACTTAAAATGAGTACAGTCTTATAAGAGAGTAAAATAATTGCAACATAAATTAGTTCATTGTGAATACGATATCACGTAGTAGAATTTTAAAATTGAACAATTACGGGTGTAGCTACTAAAGAAAAACATTTGTGACCATCATTGTTTTGTCTTAGAGTTTTCTCATCCATAGCAAAAAATATGGCTTCAGTGACTTTGCCAGTTTTGATGCTAGACACCTCAATTATTTTGTAATTATTAGATAGCTTGCAATATGGATATACATATTGACCAGCAATCTGAACTGCAAAATCAATCTGCCTTTATATCTAGATAGTTTCAGTTCTTTTATTCCCATTTCATTGCAAATTATAAATAACAAGGAAGGAGACCTTGTAGAACAGACTGCCTACAATTTTCGCCATACTTCTGCTGCTGCAGAAGATTTTAGTTGGGGTAGTTATCTTCCAATCTTATAACACTTCCTGAGAAACTAAAAAATGCCTTTGAAAGTTCTTTCACAGTGCTGTTAAATACAAACAGTCTCGTAAACAGGCATACAGCTGGGAGAGCGGTGTGCTGATCACATACCCCTCAATATCCGCATGCAGTGACACCTGTAGTATGATGATGACATGGCAGCCGGTCGGTACCATTGGGCTTCATGGGCTTTTTGAGCGGAGTTTAGTTTTTACTTTGTTAAATACAAAAAAGTTCTAGCTTGTTAATAGTCGGTAGTAGCTTACTGTGTAGCAGACAAGTCTTGTAACCATGAAATCTCCGGTTCAATTCTCAATTCTCATTAGGAGCAACATTTTTTAATTTTAAATTTTACATTTATTATGAAATGGGAATGTTAAATAATGATTCAATTTTTCATAAAATAAAACTTTAATTTTCAATAACAGCATGAAAATTCGCAATGAATTAAAATGTAATACAAAAATGAGAAATCCACCGAGCTAAGCTGGCGGGAGTAATTCTCCTGGAAAGGCCACTCTACTGCTTGCCTCCTGGAGCAGACACTTGTGTGATAAACTTCCATGAAAGTGAACTTTATTTACCATAAAGAACTTCGTTATGAGTTATACAGTGTTAGAAAATGATAATGATGAACTTTCTTTACAAAAATATTACAAAAATTTTTTATTTATTTATTATCTTTTTTTGCATACAGTTACCAACTGGTGACTTTTGCAAATGTCATAGCATTTTTATACAATTTTTGTACAAACAGTAGGAATTTGCAATTCACATGTACAAGAAGCCACTTACAGGTGATGCACTCGGCAATATATGGTACAGTACTTCGTAACGCAATGTACAGTTGTTACATAGTATAGGTATTTGAATTTACAGTATGCTGTTACAAAAATAATATATATTACAATCACCTCCGAATAGTACATTGTATAGATAGAAGAGTTAGGCCTACATTTAAGAATAGCTATATTTTAATATCAGTATTCATTCAGTGAGTACAAACATTTGAGAGTTAAGAAAGATTTTAATTCCCTTTTGAATACTTTACCACTGTGGCATCTTATAGCACTAGGCAGTTTGTTAAACCATATCTGGCCATTAATCCAAGGACTATGATCTGTTGCGTTTAGTTTAGTTCTGTTTCTGAAGAAGCAATCTTTTTGTCTTGTGTTATGGGTATGCACATCTGAGCACTTAGTTTCATTATTTTTATGGTTCACAAAGAATGTTACTAATTTGTACAGATACAAGGAATATACCGTTAGATATTTATGTTGTACAAAGGTTTCCCTACATGAATCTCTGTATCCTAGTCGATGCATGGTCCTGATTGATCTTTTCTGCAGTGTTAGGATTCTGTTCATGTGTCTATCAGCAGCACATCCCATACCTCTATTCTATAATTGATATATGCAAATACTGTCCCATAATAAGCAGTTTTTAATGTTTGTTCAGTGACTAATTTTGATAGTTTGCTAATTAAGTGCAGTGAACTGCTGATTTTATTGCATACAGAATTGATATGGTCTACCCATCTAAGATTTTGGTCTAGGTAAATCCCCAAAAATTTATATTTATCAGTGTCTACTTTTTTAATGCCACTTATATTATCAATACAGGTTTGGTATGAATTACCAAGTTTAAATGGTACTGTAATAGCTGGGATTTGCTAATACTGACTTTTAGACCTTTTAGTTATTTGACTTAAGCCATCAGTTGCAGCCAATGTCAAATCATTAGTTCGTTAACAAAAGTGAGGTATCATCTGCATAACTTACTAATCAGGAGTACAGAAGGGCCTCTAAATCATTGATGTAGATAAGGAAAGGGAAATGGCCCAATACAGAGCCCTGAGGTACACCTTGTTTTACTGTTTCATAGCTGGATTGAAAACGTTTGATCTGATCATTAATTTCATAACTCAGCTTTGTGCACTGCTTACGATTGGTTAGATAAGTGATCAGTAGTTGTGTGGATGTTTCATTTATATTATAAGTTTCCGGTTTGCGTAGTAGTAGCTCATGGTTCACTGAGTCAAATGCTTTAGTAAGGTCTAGAAATATCCCTGCTGCCTGCATTCCCTCACCAGGGGTTTCATACACCATGTGGAGAAATTTGGTAATTACCATAATGGTACTGTGATGTTTTCTGAAGCCATGCTGTGTTTCTGCTAGTAAATTATTCTTTGTGAAATAATCAATAAGTTGTGCCAACAAAACAATTTCAAATATTTCACCAAAAATTAGTGATATGGCCCTGAAGTTTAATATCTCTTCTTTCGGTCCTTTTTTATGCACAGATTTAACTGTACTTTCCCTGATACTACTGTTGATCATATGGGTAATTATTCCAACTAATTCCTTATTGCATTTTTTAATTATAATACTACTCAGTTCATCCCAGCCAGATGAGGTCTTATTCTTTAAGTTATTTATTATTTTTCCTATTTCCTCCACACTCACTTCCTTAAATTCAAAAGCAGTTTCCAGCCTAGGGTAAGGCTTTATCATCCGAGTCAGACCTGTGTTATTAACTGGATTCACAGTTTAATATATAAAATATTCATTAAATATATTGCCGATTTTATCTGGTTCATTAATATGGTTTCTCCATGTTGGATTCTGCCAATTTGAGCATCTAACTTAGGGGTGGCTTTGTGATATCTATTTATTATATTCCATGAAGTCTTCCCTAGATTTGTTGAATGGGCTATTTCCTTATGTAGGCTCTGTTTTCTTAAATTTGAGAGCTGTTCCTGAAATTGTTTTTTGGCTTGATTGTATTTATCCTTAAATATTTGCAATTTAGTTGACTTACGTAGCACACTTAGATCCTCGATATTTAGCCTGAGTTTAATCATGTAAACTGGAAGAGTCAGTCTGGTGTTTTTCACATTTTGGTTGTGAGTTACTACTTTCTTAATTTCTTTCATTCGGCAGCAAAAATTAAAGCCCGTATTACACGATGTGCCTAAGCAGTACACCTATGTACCAACGCCCCTAACGTGCATACCTGTAACTACAAGACTGATTCAATTCCGACCTTCGACCATGGATACTAGTAGACTGGCCTTGCTGTGCAGAAGCTATAGGGCTGGTGTGGCTCCAACATAAACCACATGACTGTTGGCAAAATGTGGCGGGATTTCAAATCAGCAGTCTGCCATCCTATGTTTGTATCGTATTTTCCCCACATTTCTCAATTGACTGCCAAATGCTTCCAACAAAAATTACTTTTTATTTGCGAAAAATTATGCCAGAACTACATTTGAGCTGGATTTGTTCACAGTACCATTTATAAAATCTAACAAATACATTGAACGCCACTCTGGTGCGCAGCGGGATGAAATTACCATAAACTATCAATTAAAGTAAAATTTCGTTAAAATTCTTTTAAACAGTAAGAGTGGGCTTGTATCAAAACTTTAAACACTGGATTCGCCACGTTTTGAGCTCTAGTCACTTATAAAAGAAAATGGGATATAGGAATCATATCAACTATAGGTTCCAAAATTTTCAGTATCAATTTTAGGTGTACTTCAAAGGTTCATTTCCCAATATTTTTACAAAAGTTTAAACTATCCGTTAAAAAAAATATATTTTAGATATTTTAGATGAAAGGTGAGACTTTCAAGTTTCTGAAAATAATTTTGGAGCCTACATTTATTAAATAGTATTAGAAGGTAGAAAAAATTCTCTTAATGTGTCGACTATAGGTGCTCTTACCTTATTATAATCTCACTTGAATATACAAATCCTTGCTACCTGTGGGCTATTAAGTGCCTCAAAACGAATAATTCATATACCAAAGTGAATATTGTGCACCGTATTAAAAGATGTCAACTATGACTCAAGAAAAAACCTATAAAATTTCAACTGAAACAGTCGTTACAGCTCTCAATTTAACCAGGGCAGGCCATAAATTAAAAGTTCCAAGAGACTATGCAATGATTTTAATTTTTTAACAGGTATTTCTTCACAGTTGATGAAAACAATCAAGGAAAACTCTTTTCAAGGTTAAAACACTGTTGTCAACTTCTGTCTTAAGATAGTCATTCTGTGGGGAAACAAACCGCAAAATAATTCCCACAATGAACTGTGACAGTATTTTTTAAAGAAAACTATCTAAGGGACGCTTTTCACTCCTAATACTGCAAAACTGTACTGACCCTCATCCAGATTAAGAGCTATTTTCCAGGGCACAAACAGGTTAAGAGCTTATCTGCCAAAACAAAAAACATTTGGCAGTCTCTCAGTACAATAAGAATAGAGGCTCTTATTTTAGAAAAATAATGCCTGTATAGTGATCTGATTTTGTTCCGACACTGTGTGGGATCATGAGGAAATTTTTCCTTGCCTCTGCATAATAATCATGTGGGCATAAATCAAATAAAACTTCCCTTTAATTACATATTAATGATTATCATTGCAGTTTGTGAACAATTTGAATAGCTTACTACAAATGCAGCAGAAGACAATTAGTCAACCTAGAGCTTAAAAACTCACAGGAAAAGTTGTTCTTACACTGAAAAGTGAGGTCTGTTTTCTGCAGAGTTCATAAACTGCCAATGCCATGCACAATGTCACATTTTCATGACCTTTTGTACCAAATTTTGGAAATTGTTGCATATGAATGAAATATATATATATATATCCCTGTACTTGCTTCACTCAAACAACATTCCGAATTTCTTATTGCAAGCTTATGCGACAAATCCTTAGTACCTGGTGTCTGTAGTGGATGCATATTGCCAGAGGTGAACACTATCCATTGCAGTAACAACTGAGATAATAGAAATACTTTTGTGCTTGACATTCCAATGTTATTTACAAACATGCACTGCCAACCCCATGCACAATCTCACATTTTCACTAAGTTCCTTAGCAAATTTTGAAAGCTGTTGCATATGAATGAAATACATGTACCTGTACATGCTTCACTCAGAGCCTACTGAATGTTGTATTACAATCTCATCTGACAAATCCTTACTACCTGTTGGCTATTACGTATCTATAGAAGACAATTTACCGAAGTGAACACAATCCATTGCAGCAATTACAGTTGACTAAGAATCAAGAAACTGGTTTAAAGTTTTACGTGAAACAACTTTTGGGGGTTTGAGTTTCCAGAGATAACATGAAAAGAAATACATGTGGACTCTTTCAAGTGCTTTTCTCCCTTTAAATTTATTACACTTTTTCTCAGTTGCTGCAAGTATTCAAAGAAAACTAACATCTCTTGGGAAAAAATAGATATTCAGAAAAAATTAACTCAATACTTTATTTCACAACATTATTTTATTTATTACAAAATTTTATTTCACATTTTCTTTCTTACAACACAATATTTTCCAACAGATTTATTTCTTAAGCCCATATTCTAAGAGGGCAGAATAATGTTTAACAGATAAAAATATATAGAAGACACTGACAAGAGAATAAATCTAGTAAAAATATAAGGGCCCAAACAAATTAACAACACAACATACAGACCTAGAAGGAACAAAAAATAAAAAAAGACAGTACATAAACACAGGGTGTTTCAAAAATGACCAATATATTTGAAATGGCAATAAAAACTAAACGAGCAGCGATAGAAATACACCGTCTGTTGCAATATGCTTGGGACAACAGTACATTTTCAGGCAGACAAACTTTAGAAATTACAGTAGTTACAATTTTCAACAACAGATGGCGCTGCGGTCTGGGAAACTCTATAGTACGATATTTTCCACATATCCACCATGCGTAGCAATAATATGGCGTAGTCTCTGAATGAAATTACCCGAAACCTTTGACAACGTGTCTGGCGGAATGGCTTCACATGCAGATGAGATGTACTGCTTCAGCTGTTCAATTGTTTCTGGATTCTGGCGGTACACCTGGTCTTTCAAGTGTCCCCACAGAAAGAAGTCACAGGGGTTCATGTATGGCGAATAGGGAGGTCAATCCACGCCGCCTCCTGTATGTTTCGGATAGCCCAAAGCAATCACACGATCATCAAAATATTCATTCAGGAAATTAAAGACGTTGGCCGTGCGATGTGGCCGGGCCCCATCTTGCATAAACCACGAGGTGTTCGCAGTGTCATCTAAGGCAGTTTGTACCGCCACAAATTCACGAAGAATGTCCAGATAGCGTGATGCAGTAATCGTTTCGGATCTGAAAAATGGGCCAATGATTCCTTTGGAAGAAATGGCGGCCCAGACCAGTACTTTTTGAGGATGCAGGGACGATGGGACTGCAACATGGGGCTTTTCCGATCCCCATATGCGCCAGTTCTGTTTATTGACGAAGCCGTCCAGGTAAAAATAAGCTTTGTCAGTAAACCAAATGCTGCCCACATGCATATCGCCGTCATCAATCCTGTGCACTATATCGTTAGCGAATGTCTCTCGTGCAGCAATGGTAGCGGCGCTGAGGGGTTGCCGCGTTTGAATTTTGTATGGATAGAGGTGTAAACTCTGGCGCATGAGACGATACGTGGACGTTGGCATCATTTGGACCGCAGCTGCAACACGGCGAACGGAAACCCGAGGCCGCTGTTGGATCACCTGCTGCACTAGCTGCGCGTTGCCCTCTGTGGTTGCCGTAAGCGGTCGCCCTACCTTTCCAGCACGTTCATCCGTCACATTCCCAGTCCGTTGAAATTTTTCAAACAGATCCTTTATTGTATCGCTTTTCGGTCCTTTGGTTACATTAAACCTCCGTTGAAAACTTCGTCTTGTTGCAACAACACTGTGTTCTAGGCGGTGGAATTCCAACACCAGAAAAATCCTCTGTTCTAAGGAATAAACCATGTTGTCTACAGCACACTTGCACGTTGTGAACAGCACACGCTTACAGCAGAAAGACGACATACAGAATGGCGCACCCACAGACTGCGTTGTCTTCTATATCTTTCACATCACTTGCAGTGCCATCTGTTGTTGAAAATTGTAACTACTGTAATTTCGAAAGTTTGTCTGCCTGAAAATGTACTGTTGTCCCAAGCATATTGCAACAAACGGTGTATTTCTATCGCTGCTTGTTTAGTTTTTATTGCCGTTTCAAATATACCGGTCATTTTTGAAACACCCTGTATATATTATGTTAAGAGCAAAAGAATATCTAGGTTTACATAAAACAAATGAATCCAATTGGTCTGAAAACAGAAGTCCAAACATATATTGACAAAGGCTTTGTGGATACAGTACGGGCACTTAGAAAGGCTAAGAACTCCAGATACCTCTATCTGTACTTTGTGTAGACATCATGGTTCAAACATTAATAATAATAATAATAATAATAATAAACAACATAACATTGGCAATTATTAACTAATGTAATAGGGATCAGGCATATAATATTTAATGTCCCTTAAACAGCACAGTTTTTGTGTATAAACTCCTCGCACAACCTTTCTGGAATGTTTCTGTCACAGACTTTCCAAAATGGTGATTTATAATTTTAAAATACTCAAATAAAATTGATTTAATTAGAGCATTTCTGCGATTTTCTGTGGGCTCAAAGTCCATAATATGTTCGTTGATCGATTGAAAAACACTACAATCAACATCTGCTATAGCACATGAAACAAGAACAAGCATAACATTGTTCTTTTGCAACATTCCCTTCGCCTGTTGCAACTGATAAGCTTGCTCTGCTGCGTTGCAAATTTTAATAACGTCAGCAGAAGGCGTAACTAAACCTCCCACATTCTTTCTTCTGATTAGGCCAATGTCACTGTCCACTGCCCCACACAAGGAATTTGTATATTCTACACAATGTACTGACTTAGTCAATTTACGCACAATGAATCCTGTTATGTATGCAACAACATTCCGTACATAATTTGACAGCTGTTCAAATGAGGCAGCAGGAATGCTGTATGAGTGATCATGAGAGACTGATGCAACATCTAGGCCTAACTTCTCTGAATTACAATTGATAGCTGATGAGATGGGTTAGATTGCATCACATCCAATCCAGAAGATACACTGAGAATGGAACAATCTGCAGTATCCAAAGTAAATCCAAATTCTGACTCTCTTACCTGCTGAAGGATAAGCAATCGTTTGTAGGCTGCTTTGAATTAAGCTGCTGTGGGATTGTTGTTATCACCACCACATCTTCTGATTGAGCTGAAAAATGTCTATGTGGTCCTTTAGCAATTTATATGTAAGCAACAAATTTAGTTTTGGTTGAGAGCTGTCTATGAGGGAAACATATAATTTTCTTAGGCTCTGTATACATACAAGAAAGCCAAGGAAACCGATCTTTCTGTTAGTATACAAAATAGATGGCCCATTAGCCTCAAGTCTCAGCTCCTTAATATATTTTTCCACTTCATCAAGAAATGGTAAAATATGGCCAGCTGTCTGCATTGACAGAGGTGATTTATACCCTTTGGACAGGAGATTCCTACTACTGAAACAATCAAAAAGGTTGTTCATTGTCCTTATAAATTTAACTGTATGTTCACATCCTTTAAAGTCAGCTAGCTGCAAATCTTTGTCAAGGAATTCTAGAGCATTAGCTACACTACCACTAAATGTTTGCACAGCAATCCTTACATTCATTTTATGACGATACCACTCAATGTGTTTTGTTCTTACTTTTGTAGCAGCCAGAAGTTTCTCCACTTATTGCAGCTCATGTAATTTTTATACATAATCCCATTTTATTGGATTTCTGTTTCCATTGAAAATGACACCTTTACCAGCTAATGTATTGCGTATTAACTTGAACATGTGACATGGATCAAGGAATATGCAATCATCATCCTTACATAGAGGATGTTTAAAAAAAGATTTCATTCTGCACGTTGAAAGACAGGCCCCTAGCTTGTCTACCATTGCAGTGTTTACGTGAGCATCATCAAAAGTAACAGAAATTACTTCTACTCCAGCATCATATGTAAATTTCAATGCCTCCGTAAGTAGGTTTGATTTTTCAACAGCACCCAGGCCATTCACTAAAAAGTAGCGAATTGGAATTTTCCATGAACCATTAACAGCAGTCAACACGAGTGTTAATGCCTCATTTGCAACAGGCAGATTGTCATTGTCAAGATCTGTACCATAATCTATGTAACCAATAAACTTATTTCCACAAAATTCAACATACTTCCTTATGGCAATCTCATCAAATGACATGACACAAAGCAATTTCTTACCTTTGCTAATGAGTTCCTGACTCTTTATTCTAAGCGCTATTGCTGCTTCTTTACTGAAACCAGGATCCCCATCAACAACACTGTACCATTTTCTTAATGTTCGTGGATGTGGCAGTGATGTTTTAAAATTTTTCCTTACATAGCTATATGCCTTGCTACTGTAAAAATTTAGTGATAGAGCAAAGGTCCGAAGAGCTGCTGGATACATATTTGCTTCTTTACCTTTACTGACACGTTGGAGCAACTCCGAAGTACCAGGTGGCAGCATCTGATAGCAAAAAGCCACATCATTTAAGCATAAGTATTCCAACCTGCAATCAGTCATACATTTTAAAAATGACAGGCATTGTAAATATACTTCCCTTTAGTAAATTAGCCAGGGATTCATTTATAACACGATTATTTTCAAGATTATTTATCAAAGACTTCAAAGACAAGACTTTCTTCTTCATCCCACGAGATGACCGCTGCAAATTCTGTAACTTTCTGGCTTTGTTGCTACTCTGCCGTCTTGCCACATCTCTCACTTTTTCTGCTATGCCAGGAGTACACAAATCGCTATTCGAAAAGTCCCCAATATACCTGAAACTTTTGTTTTTTGGGGTGTTCGTTTCCATATCGCATAACGTCACTGTAAAAAAAACAAAAATGCATGTTTTGAGGTATAATTTGTGGGCGAAGCATGTCCGAAATGGCACTTAATGTAACGTGCTATAGTTCTATTCTAATATAATATTTTACTAACTCGCAGTTGTTACACACATTCTAACAACATTCAGACTTACAGGCATTGAAAGCACAGATTTCAGAAGACGAGGCATCATCTCACGAACGCCTTCTAGTGTGTTATTTATGGAGCTTAGGCCTCTTCGATTTCATATGCTCTGTAAAATCGAAAAGTGTCGGGATAGCATCACTTCTTAACCAATTCCCTCCAGTCTTAGCCCTATAAAAACATCAGGTTTAAAAATGACAGACATTGTAAATACAAATTATAAATATACATTGTAAATAATAACTAACCTATCAAAACATTTCTCCTCGAAGTGCTTCGAGCAAAGGCGTGTATGTGCAGATGGCTTAAAGTTTTTCCGATTCAGGGCCTGTATCCAAAGCTGCCTTCGGTTTTCATCCTTATGCAACCTATGAGTAGGAACGAGAAACAGTTATACTTACTTCTGTAACCGAATTATCACAGATACTTTCCAAAATGTAGTATGAGTCTGACTTTACAGGCACCACTTTCAACACTTTAATTTACGTGATACTCTATTTCAAGTGTAAAAAACATAAAAGTCACTTCAGAAGATTTCAATAAACGCATCTGCACTATCATAGAAACACTTACACGTGAAATGTAATGCCATTTCCCCCGACAAAACGCTGAGTACAGCCATAAGCGCAACACGAAACAACCATGTTTTGCCAACATTCACGTGACTTCAGCCCAGAGATGTTGGAGCCACGAAAATGACGTCAGGGCCAGTCTTATATTTATGGTCAAAGCTTCCGACCTACACTCGTGGAAATTGAAATAAGAACACCGTGAATTCATTGTCCCAGGAAGGGGAAACTTTATTGACACATTCCTGGGGTCAGATACATCACATGATCACACTGACAGAACCACAGGCACATAGACACAGGCAACAGAGCATGCACAATGTCGGCACTAGTACAGTGTATATCCACCTTTTGCAGCAATGCAGGCTGCTATTCTCCCATGGAGACGATCGTAGAGATGCTCGATGTAGTCCTGTGGAACGGCTTGCCATGCCATTTCCACCTGGCGCCTCAGTTGGACCAGCGTTCGTGCTGGACGTGCAGACCGCATGAGACGACGCTTCATCCAGTCCCAAACATGCTCAATGGGGGACAGATCCGGAGATCTTGCTGGCCAGGGTAGTTGACTTACACCTTCTAGAGCACGTTGGGTGGCACGGGATACATGCGGACGTGCATTGTCCTGTTGGAACAGCAAGTTCCCTTGCCGGTCTAGGAATGGTAGAACGATGGGTTCGATGACGGTTTGGATGTACCGTACACTATTCAGTGTCCCCTCGACGATCACCAGTGGTGTACGGCCAGTGTAGGAGATCGCTCCCCACACCATGATGCCGGGTGTTGGCCCTGTGTGCCTCAGTCGTATGCAGTCCTGATTGTGGCGCTCACCTGCACGGCGCCAAACACGCATACGACCATCATTGGCACCAAGGCAGAAGCAACTCTCATCGCTGAAGACGACACGTCTCCATTCGTCCCTCCATTCACGCCTGTCGCGACACCACTGGAGGCGGGCTGCACGATGTTGGGGCGTGAGCGGAAGACGGCCTAACGGTGTGCGGGACCGTAGCCCAGCTTCACGGAGACATTTGCGAATGGTCCTCGCCGATACCCCAGGAGCAACAGTGTCCCTAATTTGCTGGGAAGTGGCGGTGCGGTCCCCTACGGCACTGCGTAGGATCCTACGGTCTTGGCGTGCATCCGTGCGTCGCTGCGGTCCGGTCCCAGGTCGACGGGCACGTGCACCTTCCGCCGACCACTGGCGACAACATCGATGTACTGTGGAGACCTCACGCCCCACGTGTTGAGCAATTCGACGGTACGTCCACCCGGCCTCCCGCATGCCCACTATACGCCCTCGCTCAAAGTCCGTCAACTGCACATACGGTTCACGTCCACGCTGTCGCGGCATGCTACCAGTGTTAAAGACTGCGATGGAGCTCCGTATGCCACGGCAAACTGGCTGACACTGACGGCGGCGGTGCACAAATGCTGCGCAGCTAGCGCCATTCGACGGCCAACACCGCGGTTCCTGGTGTGTCCGCTGTGCCGTGCGTGTGATCATTGCTTGTACAGCCCTCTCGCAGTGTCCGGAGCAAGTATGGTGGGTCTGACACACCGGTGTCAATGTGTTCTTTTTTCCATTTCCAGGAGTGTATTACACCATCCACGCCGGATATGCCTAGCGCGCAGCATACGCAGCAGCGAACTGTACGCACGAAAAGAAAATAGATATCTTATGTCCAGATGTCTTGTAAAGTCGTTCGTTCTACCGCGCGCAACTCAAGGATGTCTGTATGATATACTGAAGCGTCATATGTTCAAATTATTTGTGAACTCAAGGTTCCTATTTATAAAGAAATTGTTTTCTACCATTATGTATTAAGTAATAGTTTTTCTCTAATGTAGGTTAGTACTGTTCTGAATTACAGACGGGACAGTTTTATATTACGACACTTGATTGCACAGGTATATGTATATCGAAATTTACATTTATATGGCATATTGCACATGGAGGATCCACTTGTTTTTGGAGCTATTCCCCTGGCAGTGACAGTAAATCTTGGGATTAGGGCAGAACGGCGACGAAAACGAAAAGTCAAACGTTGTTGGGATCGACCCTGGCTGACAAGGAAGGTGGAAGGCAGGGAAATATATTCACTGTTAATGAAAGAACTGAGGCCCGAAGATCTGCAAGAATTTCGGAACTTCCTTAGGATGGGCATGGCCTGTTTCGAGAAGCTGCTGTCTATGATAGAAGATCGAAACAGTCATGAGGGAACCTATCTCACCTTCTGGAGAGTAAGAATTATATGGTTATGTTTTGTGATCCTACTAGTCTAGATCACTAATAAAATACCGGTGAACGCCCTGTTATGCCTACTGCGCATGCGCGGATTGACGGCAGTTTATAACTGCTCTCTATTCCTGCGTTCAGATAATGTGTCTGCTAATTTTCGTAGTTTCATCCGTTTTACCGCTTGATGGCTGTCGCGATAGACCAGTACCGTTCGCGGCGGACCGTCGTGTAATACCGGCTTAAGATATTGTAAAATAATATCATAAAATTTGGCCCATTTATATTCAGACCCTTATTGCCGAAGATTAGATTAATACTAGTTCCATGGATCAGGAATACGATATTTCGTAATCATGTGGAACGTGTCAAATTTACCAATACATTACATAATTAAGTTAATTTAAATAACATAATTATGTTAATATAACAACAACTTTCTTTTTTAATTTTTTTGTTTGTTTTTTTTTTCTTAATTTATATCTAAAAATTCCTCTATGGAGTAGAAGGAGTTGTCATTCAGAAATTCTTTTAATTTCTTCTTAAATACTTGTTGGTTACCTGTCAGACTTTTGATACTATTTGGTAAGTGACCAAAGACTTTAGTGGCAGTATAATTCACCCCTTTCTGTGCCAAAGTTAGATTTAATCTTGAATAGTGAAGATCATCCTTTCTTCTAGTATTGTAGTTATGCACACTGCTATTGCTTTTGAATTGGGTTTGGTTGTTAATAACAAATTTCATAAGAGAGTATACATACTGAGAAGCTACTGTGAATATCCCTAGATCTTTAAATAAATGTCTGCAGGATGATCTTGGGTGGACTCCAGCTATTATTCTGATTACACACTTTTGTGCAATAAATACTTTATTCCTCAGTGATGAATTACCCCAAAATATGATGCCATATGCAAGCAATGAGTGAAAATAGGCGTAGTAAGTTAATTTACTAAGATGTTTATCACCAAAATTTGCAATGACCCTTATTGCATAAGTAGGTGAACTCAAACGTTTCAGCAGATCATCAATGTGTTTCTTCCAATGTAATCTCTCATCAATGGACAGACCTAAAAATTTTGAATATTCTACCTTAGCTATATGCTTCTAATTAAGGTCTATATTTATTAATGGCGTCATATCATTTACTGTACAGAACTGTATGTACTGTGTCTTATCAAAATTCAGTGAGAGTCTGTTTGCAAGGAACCACTTAGTAATTTTTTGAAAGACATTATTGACAATTTTATCAGTTAATTCTTGTTTCTCAGGTGTGATTACTATATTTGTATCAGGAAAGAGAACTAACTTTGCCTCTTCATGAATATAGAATGGCAAGTCATTAATATATATGAAGAACAACAAAGGACCCAAGACCGACCCTTGTGGAACCCCATTCTTGATAGTTCCCCAGTTTGAGGAATGTGCTGATCTTTGCATATTATGAGAACTGCTTATTTCAACTTTCTGCACTCTTCCAGTTAGGTACGAATTAAACCATTTGTGTACTGTCCCACTCATGCCACAATACTTGAGCTTGTCTAGCAGAATTTCATGATTTACACAATCAGAAGCCTTTGAGAGATCACAAAAAAATCCCAATGGGTGGTGTTCGATTATTCAGATCATTCAAAATTTGATTGGTGAAAGCATATATGGCATTTTCTGTTGGAAAAACCTTTCTGGAAACCAAACTAACATTTTGTTAGTACTTCATTTTTCAGATATGTGAAGCTACTCTTGAATAAATTACTTTCTCAAAAATTTTGGCTAAAGCTGTTAGAAGGGAGATTGGACGGTAATTGTTGACATCAGATCTATCCCCTTTTTTATGCAAAGGTATAACAATAGCATATTTCAGTCTATCAGGGAAAATGCCCTGTTCCAGAGAGCTACTACACAGGTGGCTGAGAATCTTACTTATCTGTTGAGAACAAGCTTTTAGTATTTTGCTGGAAATGCTATCAATTCCATGTGAGTTTTTGCTTTTAAGAAAGTTTATTATTTTCCTAATTTCAGAGGGGAAGTAGGTGAGATTTCAATTGTATCAAATTGCATAGGTATGGCCTCTTCCACTATCATCCTAGCACCTTCTAATGAACACCTGGATCCTACTATATCCACAACATTTTGAAAATGATTATTAAAAATATTTTCAACTTCTGACTTTTTGTTCGTAAAGTTTTCATTCAGTTTAATGGTAATACTGTCTTCCTGTACTCTTGGTTGACCTGTTTCTCTTTTAATAATATTCCAAATTGTTTTAATTTTATTATCAGACTTGCTGATTTCAGACATTATACACATACTTCTGGATTTTTTAATAACTTTTCTTAATATAGCACAGTAGTTTTTATAATGTTTGATAGTTCCTGGGTCACTACTCTTTCTTGCTGTCAGATACATTTCCCTTTTCCGGTTACAAGATATTTTTATACCCTTAGTAAGCCATGGTTTGTTACATGGTTTCTTACGAGTATATTTAACTATTTTCTTGGGGAAGCAGTTTTAAAATGCATTTACAAAAGTGTCATGAATTAAATTATATTTTAAATTGGCATCAGGTTCACAGTACATCTCATCCCAGTCTACCTGCTTAGGCTTTCCCTAAAATTTGCAACTGTTAAATCGTTGACTGAACATACTACTTTGGAGGACTGTTTAGTTCTGCTGAATGGAGCTATGTCATATATTGTAACTAGCTGTGCACCATGATCAGAAAGACCATTCTCAACAGGCTGAGCATTTATCTGGTTAAACTTATCTTGGTCTATAAAGAAGTTATCTATCAGTGAGCTGCTATCCTTTACCACCCAAGTAGGAAATTCAATAATGGGTGTCAAATTGAAAGAACCGAGTAATACTTCAAGGTCATTTTTCATATTACCCTCTTTCAGAGAATCTACATTGAAGTCCCCACAAATAATAATTTGCTTCCCCCTGTCTGACAGATAGTACAACAAGGAGTCCAAATTTTTCAGAAATAGATGAAAATTTCCCGATGGGGACCTATATACAGTTACAATTATAAATGTGCCTTTATTTAATTTAAGCTCACAGGCACATGCTTCCATATGTTTCTCTACACAAAACTTTTTTGTTTCTATACTTTTTGCACAATGATAACTTTTGACATATATGGCAACTCCTCCTTTCTCCATATTTTCTCTAATTACACGTGCAGAGAGCTTATATCCACTTACATTTATCTTATCCATATCAGTAACAATATAATGCTCAGACAAGCATAGTATATCTATTTCATCCTCAGCTTCTAAATCTTCTAAACAAACCAGAAGTTCATCTATTTTATTCTTTAAACTCCCAATATTTTGATGAAATATACTTACATTATTTTTAATTATACTTTTATGAGCACCTTTCCTTATTCTAACATTTGCAGTACTCTCCTGTCTGAGTTTCTCATTGTGCTTAGACCTAGTTCCTATACCAGTGGTCACATGGTGTTCAGAGAGGCAGATTATGTCAACTGGGTTGGGTGACTTTATTCATCAATGCAATTACCTAGGACTGTGATACAACTTGGTGGAGATAAAATTTCTGGTGATTGGTGAAAATTTATAATTGACACCTGTGATTGGTGGTCCAATGTGCTAGAATTGTGCTGTTTAATTTCTTTCCTAAACTGAAGATTTGTTTCAATCCTGACCTCTCGTAGAACTTGACATCTTTCTGTCTTACCTATCCTAAAAAAGGTGCTGCTCCAACACCTGTAACCACTGGTATTTTACCATTCATGGCAGTGCCTCCCCCCTCCCCTCCTTAAATTTCCTGCTATTACCCCAGCCACTTTACCCTTCCCTTTCCTGTTGAGATGTAGGCCGTGCCTGGTATAGTCCCACCTACTGAGTGAATCAACAGGAACCACACCAATATGAGCCCCCACACTCGACCCAAGTAGCTGTTCGGACTCCAAATTAACTCTCCCAACAGAAGAGTTCAATTGAGGCCAGTCATGGCGTATCAGTACAGATACAAATTCAACATTGGTGTGTCTCGATGCCGAAGCAATCTTTACCAGGTCACACTCTATACTGTACCCAGGATCTCTGTCGATACTGTTCCCTGGCTCTCCCACAATAACCACGGTGTCTTCCCTGGTAAATCCTTTACAGAGTGAACCTAAATCCTCTGTCACCTGATCCAGACTAGCACTTGGTTTGAAAAAAATTTGTGACCTGGTATTCTGGTCCTAATTCCTCCTGCAGAAGTTGGCCTACACCTCTGGCATGAGAACTGCCTAATAACAAAACTTTCTTCCTTTTCGATCACTATCCTATATTCTTTTTCAATTTCCTATTGGAAGTTTGTTGTGTCCTGTCTACACCAACCTCTGCTTGAGGCTCATCAGTTTCTAACTGAAGCGACAGGTCAAACTTATTTTTGACATTCACCACAAAACTGTCAGAGTTAGTTCTAGGCCTGTTCCTTCTGTTACCTGTTGTCACTTCCCACCTCTCTTTGCCCTTCTCGCTCCTTAACCTGTCCAGATCTTCCCTAGCCTGATGTAGCTCAGCCTGATGGGCAGCAATTTTCCCCTCCTGTTCCACTATCTTCCTATCTCTGCTGCAAATCCTACATAACCACTGATGAGCCTGATCCACTTTCCCGACACCCACGCCACTGCAGTCCCCCCAATGAAAAAAAACTACTGCATCCATCACACCAAACCACGGAACTAACAATTCTACGGCAAGTCAGGCACTTCTCACTCATGGCAAAAATAATACTTTAGCTAGAATAAATCAATTAAATTATCGAAAGTCAAAAAAGACGTTACAAGAATTAAGTCTATTTACAAATGTATATAAGCAAGTTCCTGATTTAAAATTCCGCTGTTTTTCTGAGATCTGTATTAAAAAATGAAGGTATACGCTATTTATTATATATTTCACTCGATGGAATGGAAAAAGGGCAATTAAACGAGATTCTTTAAGTCTGATTCTCCAAAAACGTTACGAGAATGAGGCCTATAAACAAATGTATATAAGCAAGTTTCTGATATAAAGTTACGCTGTTTTTCTGAAATCTGTATTAAAACAATCAAGTTATACGCTATTTACGGTAGTTTACTTACTTGTTACCGAGGAACTAGTCAAATTACCGTGAGACAAGAAACAAACACGTTTACAAAATTTAAGCCTAAACGCGACTTCGCGAAGTTACGATCTTTTCGTGTTATCTGAAAAAATACGCAAAGGAAAGTGAAACCTTTAATGGCAAGACTAAACGATACACTAATGCACGTATTTGATTTGTTGTCAGTGTTAAACTAAATTATATTCATGTCCAAATCACTTAACTTTCTGGAAATAGTTTCTAGGGTCACTTACTCGGCGGCCATCCTGGAAGCGAAAGTTGCCATTCCTCAGATGCTAGTTTACTTTTAAAAGTATTAATGTTTTTCTCTTTAAGCATTCTTTTATGTTCTGTTACCTGAGTCCTTGTGTGTTCATACTCTACAAATTGACATTTGTGGTCTGAGTAGTGGAAGTCCACATTCCAGCATCTAATAGGTACTATCTTTTACCTCTTTACTTAGTATCATGTAGTCTATTCCACTAGAAGTAGACTGAGTTACTCTTGTATCCGAATTTACTGCATTCATAAGATTATAGGAGTTAAGGGTATATTAGCCTGCTGTTATGGTTATTACAAGATGTTGCCTCTACATTCAAGTCACCAAGTATTGTTACCTCGTTTGGGTTACAGTGCCCCACTACTCTACTAAAAATATCCATGAGACGCCCTATCTCTGATTTTGGTGGACGATAAATCCCTATAGTTTTTCTGTTTCGCCGTGTCCTTTCCGCAGCCTTTGATGTGGAGTTCAACGCCTGTCACTTTAGTCAAGCCTTCATTATTATACAGATCTAGATGGTTTTATTTATGTACTTTGAGCTGCTCTAACAAATACTGCTGCACCTCCACATTTATGATGCTGACTACAGTAGCTCTTTCCTAGGAAATAGCCATCTAGTTTAAAGTAAATAGTTCCTTCACATTTCAGTCCATGCTTGGTTAACGCAACTACATGAGGTGAATAACCATTTACAAAAGTCTGCAAAACATTGAGCTTATTACTAAGATATTGTATATTTAAGTGCATGAGCCTTAATGGTACTTTCAGATTTTCTCGTGTTGAGTTGGCCCTTTCCACTAGTTTCCCTGCGTGTTGGGATTTAGAGCGATAGCCCATCTGTTTTCACGAATTATTACGCCAACAGCTTTGTTTATGTCTGATGCAAGTATCTTTTTACCAGATTTAAATGTTGACCATGCATTGTGAAACTAGTGTTTCCGAAGCTGTTGACGTAAAGAAGTCTTACGTTTTCAAGTTTGGAGCAGAAATGTATTTTTTGAATTGTTCGTCGAATTTCAGTATTTACATAAGGCCAGTGCGCCAGATCAAATCTTAAAGGTAAATTCGCTACTATCACACTTGTAGCCGATAGCAACTGCAAGATAACGATCAGATTTCTTATAAATGAACTGGCCTCGTTGCAGTAAACATCGCTTGATCCCACTATGAGAACAACACAGTCACGTTTAGTGGAACTTGTACATTCTTTTTGTATATTGCTGGTTACATTTCCGAATTTTGCTCCAGGCTTAACAACAGCTAACACACTCATGTTCTCCTTAGCAGGGTTTGATACAAAGTTTGAAACATTGTGTGCATGTCTGTCTCCGAATATTTTTAATTTAAATAAATGATGTATTTGCTTTTGCATGGCTAAAGAATTGTTCTTTGGAGATTTCGTGCTTGTTTTTGTGATTTTTTAACACTGCAGAGCCGTCTTCAACATTGTTAGAAACAAGCTTTTCTTTATTTTGTTCAGCTTTTGAATATTTATGGAACATTGGTGCTCATCTGCTATTCTTGTGCGAGCTGATGACATTCAAGCAAAACTGCAATAATAGTCACTCTGTTGATTTTGTTGTTTCGAATTAGAACATGCAGTACTCCTACACCAGACTTTAGAATCTTGTCTGTCGAATGCAAACGCCACATGACAGTTAAATGGTAATTACTTATATCAGAAGTCAAGACTTCGTTAACGTGGAAAATCATTCATGCCAAAACGATCTTTGTTCTAACAAGAAATTCTTTTTCTGTTGTATTTTCCCCAAAAGCACTTGCTTCACACGCAGTGCAGTTCAAGTCCTTCAAGCTTCCCCCTCTGCATTCACCCCTCTGTTACACCAAAAGTAAATATCGTGTTGCAGATTTTACATCTTTTTTCATTTGTGACCCAATTTTACAACACTTTACCATAGTTATTGATTTTCAAGTATGCAAAGTTCAGTGCTTAACTGCAAGATAAGTAGAACTTCAAATTCGAACATGGCAGTCGATAAGTAACTTAGTGTCGCACCGCGTTCACCTGGGCGGCGCTCGATTTCAGGTGGCGTCTGGCTGGTGGCCGCTGCATCGCGATGATACATTCGAATGTAAGCTGTTCTGATCGCGGTGCAGCCATAAGCTGTGCTGCGGAATTGTTCCAGGAAGTATTTGTTATTACTAGTGGGCAGAATGTGAAGCGAATTATCTTCGATGTTCGATCAGATCCTTAACTTTAGACGAGTGCCGAAATGGGTTTAAAAATGCTCAACGCGAACACACGACTAAGTTTAGATTGCACGACGATATCTATTAGACCACGGGAGCTCACACAACCCTGAGACTATCTCAGAAGTGGACAACAATTCATCCTGACACTGCCGCATCTTACAGTGTTGCCAGATTGTACAGATGGCCAGACTTAGTGTTTCAGGGGCGGTCGGTTTTATTGGCCACCTTAAGTGAACTACTCAAGACAGTCTCAGTGGAGTTTTTGTGTCTTAGACTGTACATAAAAGGAATCAGGACTGAACCTGACCTTTAAACTGCAAATCTATCTGCTAACTGTTAGAGACATGAGTGTTTGGTACTAAAATTCCGCTAGTTAAACAATTAGTGAATTAGGGGCTTGCCGTTCAATGTGGACAGCTTATATTTAAAGCTTCTTATGGCACTTCATGACGATCAGGCGGTCGTTTTTCTGGGGTGATTTTTTTAAAAGTGATTATAATTAAATACTTGCTTGTAAATAAAACTGTCTTTTCCTGCTGCTAATTAATTTATTTATCCCATAATCGTTTCGCCTTATCTTGTTCTAAGGCATCATCAGTGAGATCTATAAAGATACAGTTTTCTTAGTTTTAGTATATTAAACAGTTCTCATCGCAATTTTTTTTGTAAAAAGTAATTACTTACGATTTTCTGATTGGAGGTCGCACTACCACTTATTACTGCCATCTACATCTACATTTATACTCCGCAAGCCACCCAACAGTGTGTGGCGGAGGGCACTTTACGTGCCACTGTCATTACCTCCCTTTCCTGTTCCAGTCGCGTATGGTTCGCGGGAAGAACGACTGTCTGAAAGCCTCCGTGCGCGCTCTAATCTCTCTAATTTTACATTCGTGATCTCCTCGGGAGGTATAAGTAGGGGGAAGCAATATATTCATTACCTCATCCAGAAACGCACCCTCTCCAAACCTGGTGAGCAAGCTACACCGCGATGCAGAGCGCCTCTCTTGCGGAGTCTGCCACTTGAGTTTATTAAACATCTCCGTAACCCTATCACGGTTACCAAATAACCCTGTGACGAAACGCGCTGCTCTTCTTTGGATTTTCTCTATCTCCTCCGTCAACCCGATCTGGTACGGATCCCACACTGATGAGCAATACTGAAGTATAGGTCGAACGAGTGTTTTGTAAGCCACATCCTTTGTTGATGGACTACATTTTCTAAGCACTCTCCCAATGAATCTCAACCTGGTACCCGCCTTACCAACAATTAATTTTATATGATCATTCCACTTCAAATCATTCCGCACGCATACTCCCAGATATTTTACAGAAGTAACTGCTACCAGTGTTTGTTCCGCTATCATATAATCATACAATAAAGGATCCTTCTTTCTATGTATTCGCAATACATTACTTTTGTCTATGTTAAGGGTCAGTTGCCACTCCCTGCACCAAGTGCCTATCCGCTGCAGATCTTCCTGCATTTCGCTACAATTTTCTAATGCAGCAACTTCTCTGTATACTACAGCATCATCCGCGAAAAGCCGCATGGAACTTCCGACACTATCTACTAGGTCATTTATATATATTGTGAAAAGCAATGGTCCCATAACACTCCCCTGTAGCACGCCAGAGGTTACTTTAACGTCTGTAGACGTCTCTCCATTGATAACAACATGCTGTGTTCTGTTTGCTAAAAACTCTTCAATCCAGCCACACAGCTGGTCTGATATTCCGTAGGCTCTTACTTTGTTTATCAGGCGACAGTGCGGAACTGTATCGAACGCCTTCCGGAAGTCAAGAAAAATAGCATCTACCTGGGAGCCTGTATCTAATATTTTCTGGGCCTCATGAACAAATAAAGCGAGTTGGGTCTCACACGATCGCTGTTTCCGGAATCCATGTTGATTCCTACATAGTAGATTCTGGGTTTCCAAAAACGACATGATACTCGAGCAAAAAACATGTTCTAAAATTCTACAACAGATCGACGTCAGAGATATAGGTCTATAGTTTTGCGCATCTGCTTGACGACCCTTCTTCAAGACTGGGACTATCTGTGCTCTTTTCCAATCATTTGGAACCCTCCGTTCCTCTAGAGACTTGCGGTACACGGCTGTTAGAAGGGGGCAACTTCTTTCGCGTACTCTGTGTAGAATCGAATTGGTATCCCGTCAGGTCCAGTGGACTTTCCTCTATTGAGTGATTCCAGTTGCTTTTCTATTCCTTGGACACTTATTTCGATGTCAGCCATTTTTTCGTTTGTGCGAAGATTTAGAGAAGGAACTGCAGTGCTGTCTTCCTCTGTGAAACAGCTTTGGAAAAAGGTGTTTAGTATTTCAGCTTTACGCGTGTCATCCTCTGTTTCAATGCCATCATCATCCCGTAGTGTCTGGATATGCTGTTTCGAGCCACTTACTGATTTAACGTAAGACTAGAACTTCCTAGGATTTTCTGTCAAGTCGGTACATAGAATTTTACTTTCGAATTCACTAAACGCTTCACGCATAGCCCTCCTTACGCTAACTTTGACATCGTTTAGCTTCTGTTTGTCTGAGAGGTTTTGGCTGCATTTGCACTTCGAGTGAAGCTCTCTTTGCTTTGGCAGTAGTTTCCTAACTTTGTTGTTGAACCACGGTGGGTTTTTCCCGTCCCTCACAGTTTTACTCGGCACGTACCTGTCTAAAATGCATTTTACGATTGCCTTGAACTTTTTCCATAAACACTCAACATTGTCAGTGTCGGAACAGAAATTTTCGTTTTGATCTGTTAGGTAGTCTGAAATCTGCCTTCTATTACTCTTGCTAAACAGATAAACCTTCCTCCCTTTTTTTATATTCCTATTAACTTCTATATTCAGAGATGCTGCAATGGTCTGATGATCACTGATTCCCTGTTCTGCACTTACAGAGTCGAAAAGTTCAGGTCTGTTTGTTATCAGTAGGTCCAAGATGTTATCTCCACGAGTCGGTTCTCTGTTTAATTGCTCGAAGTAATTTTCGGATAGTGCACTCAGTATAATGTCACTCGATGCTCTGTCCCTACCACCCGTCCTAAACACCTGAGTGTCCCAGTCTATATCTGGTAAATTGAAATCTCCACCTAAGACTATACCATGCTGAGAAAATTTATGTGAAATGTATTCCAAATTTTCTCTCAGTTGTTCTGCCACTAATGCTGCTGAGTCGGGAGGTCGGTAAAAGGAGCCAATTATTAACCTAGTTCGGTTGTTGAGTGTAACCTCCACCCATAATAATTCACAGGAACTATCCACTTCTACTTCACTACAGGATAAACTACTACTAACAGCGACGAACACTCCACCACCGGTTGCATGCAATCTATCCTTTCTAAACACCATCTGTACCTTAGTAAAAATTTCGGCAGAATTTATCTCTGGCTTAAGCCAGCTTTCTGTACCTATAACGATATAAGCATTACTTTGCGTTCTGACCTCCTTCACACTGTTCGCCATGTTTCTCACTGTTTTTTGGGGCGTTGTATTTTTTTGTGACTCGATATAACTATTTCGCCGGACATCATTTTTCACAACGTAAATATTGTGACTCCACTGCGTGTTTCCTCCTCTTTGGTGTGTTTGCTTACTTGTTGCTAACCTAGAGAGAGAGAGAGAGAGAGAGAGAGAGAGAGAGAGAGAGACCCTTTTTTTTTATGTTGGTGGTTTGAATTGTACGGCGTTGTATTAGCTGATAGGGAGTGGATGAAAACTTTGGTGACAGCTAATTTTACTTTTAGTCTCAATATTCTGTGGAGGGTTGATGGATGTGTGAGTGTGATTATTATTATTTCTTTCTTTTCTCAGACGTTATGTCTGGTCAAATATGGAATGTGATGCGGACCTTGATCAAGCGTGACTTCCTTTTAACTGTACGGTATATGTTATATTGCGTTTAGGAACTTTCGGGTAATTGAACATGTATCAATAATTACGGATTTCTGTAGTTGTATATATAAGTTTGGATGTAGCTGTATTGCATTGATGTACTGGTGGTTATTGTGAGGTATGACTCCTGTAGTTGGTACTATAATTGGTATAATGACAATTTTATTCTGATGCCACATGTCCTTGACTTCCTCTGCCAGTTGGATGTATTTTTCAATTTTTTCTCCTGTTTTCTTCTGTATATTTGTTGTATTGGGTATGGATATTTCGATTAGTTGTGTTAATTTCTTCTTTTTATTGGTGAGTATGATGTCAGGTTTGTTATGTGGTGGTGTTTTATCTGTTATAATGGTTCTGTTCCAGTATAATTTGTATTCAGTACATTTTGTGGTGCATACTTGTATGTGGGAACGTGTTGTTTTATAAGTTTATGTTGTAAGGCAAGCTGTTGATGTATTATTTTTGCTACATTGGCATGTCTTCTGGGGTATTCTGTATTTGCTAGTATTGTACATCCGCTTGTGATGTGATCTACTGTTTCTATTTGTTGTTTGCAAAGTCTGCATTTATCCGTTGTGGTATTGGGATCTTTAATAATATGCTTGCTGTAATATCTGGTGTTTATTGTTTGATCCTGTACTGCAATCATGAATCCTTCCGTCTCACTGTATATATTGCGTTTTCTTAGCCATGTGTTGGATGCATCTTGATCGATGTGTGGCTGTGTTAGATGATACGGGTGCTTGCCATGTAGTGTTTTCTTTTTCCAATTTACTTTCTTATATGAGTGATTACTTTGTGTATTTTGCTGGTTTCTGCTCGTTCTAGAAAGAATTTTCTTAAATCGTCTACCTGTCCATAATGTAGGTTTTTTATATCGATAAATCCCCTTCCTCCTTCCTTTCTGCTTAATGTGAATCTTTCTGTTGCTGAATGTATGTGATGTATTCTATATTTGTGGCATTGTGATCGTGTAAGTGTATTGAGTGGTTTTAGGTCTGTGTTACTCCATTTAACTACTCCAAATGAGTAGGACAGTAGTGGTATAGGATAAGTATTTATAGCTTTTGTCTTGTTTCTTTCTGTCAGTTCTGTTTTCAGTATTTTTGTTAGTCTGTCTATATTTTTCTTTTAGTTCTTCTTTAATATTTGTATTATCTATTCCTATTTTTTGTCTGTATCCTAGATATTTATAGGCATCTGTTTTTTCCATCGCTTCTATGCAGTCACTGTTGTTATCCAATATGTAATCTTCTTGTTTAGTGTGTTTTCCCTTAACTATGCTATTTTTCTTACATTTGTCTATTCCAAAAGCCATATTTATATCATTGCTGAATACTTCTATTATCTTTAGTAATTGGTTGAGTTGTTGATTTGTTGTTGCCAGTAGTTTTAGATCATCCATGTACAGCAAATGTGTGATTTTGTGTCGATATGTTCCAGTAATATTGTATCCATAATTTGTATTGTTTAGCATGTTGGATAGTGGTTTCAGAGCAAGGCAGAACCAGAACGGACTTAATGAGTCTCCTTGGTATATTCCACACTTAATCTGTATTGGCTGCGATGTGGTATTATTTGAATTTATTTGGATATTAAGTGTGGTTTTCCAATTTTCATTACTATGTTTAGGAACTGTATCAATTTAGGATCTACTTTGTATATTTCCAATATTTGTCGTAGCCATGTGTGGGGTACACTATCAAAAGCTTTTTGGTAATGAATGTATGTGTAGTGTAGTGACCTTTGTTTAGTTTTAGCTTGATATGTCACCTCTGCATCTATTATCAGTTGCTCTTTACATCCTCTTGCTCCTTTGCAACAGCCTTTTTGTTCTTCATTTATAATTTTGGTCTGTGTTGTATGTGTCTAATTTCTGAGTAATGACTGAAGTTAATATTTTGTATATTGTTGGTAGGCATGTTATTGGGTGATATTTAGCTGGATTTGCTGTGTCTGCTTGATCTTTAGGTTTCAGATAAGTTATTCCATGTGTACGTGTATCAGGGAATGTGTATGGGTCTGCAATGTAACTATTAAATAATTTAATTAGATGTGAATGTGTTGAGGTGAACTTCTTTAGCCAGGAATTTGCTATTTTATCTTTTCCAGGGGCTTTCCAGTTATGCGTAGAATTAATTGCTCAGGTGACTTCATCATCACTTCAGGCATTTGTGGTATCATCTTGTATGTGTGTGTTTCTGCATGTATCCACCATGCATGTCTTATGTTGTACTGGGTTTGACCATATGTTGCTCCAGAAGTGTTCCATGTCTTATGTTTGGCGGATTGTCTATTTCAATGTGTGTGTTATCTATTGTCTGGTAAAATCTCTTTTGGTTTGTGTTGAATATTTAGTTTTGTTTCCTTCTATTTTGACTTTTTTTGTATCTTCTAAGTCGTTTGGCCAATGCTTGTAATTTCTGCTTCTTTTAATCTAATTGCTCTATCGCTTTTTGTTGTGAGATTTTACCCAACCTTTTTCGTTTTTTGTTTGCTATTTCATTTCTTATAAATTGTGTTAGCTGTCCGATGTCTTCTCTCAGTTTTTCTATTCTGATCTGTAGCCTGTGTTGCCATGCTGGTTTTGTGGGTTTCTTCTGTGTGTTGGATGGTTCTGATCTCTGCCTAGTGTGTATATTTAGTGTAGTGAGTGTTCCTACATAAACCAGTGGTTGTAACTCTTCCATAGGTGTATTTTTATTTATTTTGTTGTGTTGATAGTAGTAGTTGTTTCGACTTGTGGGTTATTTGGTGGTCTATGGAAGAAGAGTCTAATGTCTGTATTTGTGTCTTTGTATTCTGTATATATGTCAGCTGAAATTTTTCTTTTATATCCAACATGTGTGTCACTTCCTGTTCTATTTGTGCTTGTTCTGGTGGCTGTCTTAAGATTTCGTTTTCATCTGATTGTTTAATTGATGTGTGTTGTTCTTTGTTTGTTTGCTCTGGGATGTTTGAGTCCGCTACTGTATTTTCTCCTTCTGACTGCACATTATTTTGTTCCAGTATTTGTTGTACTTGTTTGATGTTTTCTAATTCTGACTGGGGTATCCTGTTATTTTTTATTATTACACGGATCTGATCAGCTAGTCGTTCTATTAAAAGTTATAATTCTGGGTATCTGGTAATAAATGTCGTGTATACTTGTGATCTGTATCCAGTTGTGTTGGTTCCTAAGTTTGTTGCTTGGTAATAATAGAACATCAGGTGTCTTAACTTTATCTGACCATCTCATCCTCTGTCTTTGTTTTCCTTCTAGGGTGGTTGCAGGAAGAATTTTTACTATTTTACTATATTGGACAGTATTATTAAATTACCCCTCTTTGGGAGCATTATTGTATTATGTTATCTATTAGTGTAAATAATGAAATGCTTGCCATGTATACTTGGTCATTCAACAGGGTTTTCCTTTCTGCTTTGGTTTTCTGGATGTGGTAATTTTCTTGCGGGGTTTTCTTGTTATTGTAATTAATTTTTGGCATGTGGACAAAGTGATATACAGAAATTAGAGTTAATGCTTAATTATAGTGATCTTTAGACACATGTATCATTTCAGTGAGTTGTAATTTTACTTGCCAAAATTATTGTGTGTAACATGTAAATACGGGACGACCTAAAAAAGTGGTATGTGTGGAAGAAGACGAAGTAGGAAATGTTGAGGATACCTTTTCACGAAAGTGATTAAGTTAATTTGAGATCCATAATTTGGAGCTAAGATAGACAGATGTAGATCGTAACATGCAAGATTCAGATTTTGATTCAGCACATGAAATTATAGGTTCTGCTGTAAGTATGTAAGTATGCAGCAAACTGATAGGAAATCAGGTACTTCAACAGAAAGTAACTTAGTTACAGTACCGACCATGAATGCTATGTCAATGCTAGCAGTTGGGAATGATTTTCTAATCTTACTCTTTGCCAAACTTGATAAGAGGGAGAACAGATAAGGGAAGAGACAGATCGAATTAAGGAGAAGGAACGGGAAGAGAGAGATAGACTTTTATTGGAAACCATAAAAGGAACTATTAACCAGAGCAAAAAGGAACGCCAAGAAAAGGAGCGTTTACACAAAGAGGAGAGGCCGATGCTTTGCAAAGGAATTAAGTAAAGTACTTGATGCGTGTGATGAATGTACAATTGGGCAGATGTCTTAGGAGATGAAAGAGATTAAGTTAAAGAAAGATTAAGTTAGAAAGTGAACACACTTGATACGAAACTTGAAAGCGTGAGTAAAGCTCACAAATGCCTAGAAAAGAATGTTAAGAGTGTAATAAAGATGGTATACGATTTAACTACTAACTTCGAACAGAAATTAGAGAGATGTAGTTGCTGCTCTACAGCGTTTAAATATTAATCCATCAAATGACCAAAACTAACGCTGCAATTCTCTCCCACGTAAAACGCGTGAACTGCAAATACAAGGGATGGGGCCACAGAGTAACTTAAATTTATGGGGCAATACGGTACAAAACGTTAGCCCTTTTACCAGCCATCAATACAGCAACAGGTCAATCAAAAACATGGAGTATGAGAATGTTGCTAACAGCCCATCTGGGGCTCAACTCGTACTGTGAAAAATGAAATGTGTGGCAAGGGCCTCCCGGCGGGAGACCTAATCACCTGGTGCAAGTCTTAAGGCAATGTCACTTCGGCGACGAGGATGAAAGATCATTATTGTGCCGCCGTAGTCAGCTGCTCCGATACCAATATTGTCTCATGTTTTAAATGAGCTATTATTGAAGCACCGACAATTTTTCTGAAGAGAAAAAGACAACACATCCTGTAAGTTTTAGTAAAAGTTTTTGGAGTGTGTTTCCTAATTCGTAGAGTTAATGCCAAAAGGTGCAGTTTGTAGTTTCTTTCACAACGGGAGACACCGCTTTCTGGACAATGGAGATAGCGGATAACTGCGAAACTTTTACCGAATTTGAAAAGGCACTTTAAGGTAAATTTTGGTTGAAGTTAGCCCAAGAGCGTTTTGTAAACAAGTTTACAATCCGGAAGTATACAACCCGCGTCGGGGAAACATATGTAGGTATTCTGAAAAATATGTGAGTAAGTCGCATTACTGCGATGAACCGTTGTTGGCAAGGGACGTTCTAAGAATTCAGAAACGTAAATTGCCAATATCGATCACGGAAAAGTTATTCTACATTCCAGACACCATTCTTTCCTTATTTATGGCTACAATCGATTCACTGCACTTTATTAAAGAGGATGCAAAACAGAATGAGTCACATGTGAATCAAACGGCTATTCGAAAAACAAAGCACTGAATGGTAATAGCCCAAGAAAGAATGGAAAACGTAGTGATGTCAAGGAATGCAGCAACATAACGGTCACGATAATAGCATGGACAACCAGTCAAATTATCATGGAAACGAAACTGAAATACTAATGGGAACTCGTTCTGTGGTAATGGAAATAGTAATTTTAACCGGAAGTGGCCTAATGACAATTTTTCCAATCAATTCCAAACCAAGAAAGTGCGTGGGAATAATAATGAACTGTCGCAAGGTAATAACTGGAACAACTGGCAGGGACACATGTCCAATCCAGCTAACTAGCAGGGTGGCAACAGTGCAGATCGAAACAATCTACATCTACATTTATACTCCGCAAGCCACCCAACGGTGTGTGGCGGAGGGCACTTTACGTGCCACTGTCATTAACTCCCTTTCCTGTTCCACTCGCTTATGGTTCGCGAGAAGAACGACTGCCGGAAAGCCTCCGTGCGCGATCAGAACAGCTTACACTCGCGATGCAGCGGCCACCAGCCAGGCACCACCAGAAATAGAGTGCCGCCCAGGTGAATGCGCGCGATACTGTAAGTTACTTAACTGTCATTTTCGAATTTGAAGTTCTACTTATCTTGCAGTTAAGCACTGAACTTTGCATACTTGAAAATCATGAACTACGGTTAAGTGTTGTAAAATTGGGTCACAAGTGAAAAAAGATGTAACAATCCTGTAAATAGTATAAAATATGTTATTCCCATGCCGTCAACAAGTCAAGAGTAGCCATGGTTGCCTCAGCAACAGGATGTACCACAGACATTCCAGGCACAACAGCAGAATGTACGAACAATAGAGGTGATTGACGAACTGAAAGCGGGAACATCCCAGGTGCAAACCACCACGGCCGATGTAAGCTCTCGTCAGTCGGTTGTGGGAGCACAAAAGGGGGTCGCAAGTACACCTTTCACTGTATCAATGCTTCGATACAGTGCAGGCATTGAAATCTAAGATGAACTGTGCGTTGATGCACATCAATGTGCTCAGCAGAACCAAGAGGTAGTTCAGGCTGCATTTGTCGGCATGATTCACGATATTCCTGTGAATATTATCATAGATGGGAGTGCAAGATTGCATTCAGTAGGATTCGAGATGCATTAATAAATTCAGATCTTACACTATCCTGATATTTCTCAGGACTTTACTTAGCAATGGCTGCTTCGTACTGTGCACTGCACACTTGCTTATTACAAGTAAATAATGTGAACGGGCAATCCTATTTTAAAATAATCTTTTTCGCTAGCCGCGTACTTACTGGCTGCAAGAGGGCTTATTTAACGACCGAACTGCAGATTTCAGCCATTGCTTGGACTCTCAAACGCTTAGACCTTCAGACAGAGAACCTCTTAATCCTGCTGCAAATAAGGCAAGTACACTGTTCGTTTGTTATATATTTTTACGAGCTTACAACAGGAGTGACTTATTTACAGATACCCGTGTTGTTACTAGATTATTTTTGTAATTTCTTGCTTGTTCGAGAGCTTCCTAGGCACAACCTTTTTTTTGTTTTAATAACAGTGTACCATACAGTACCGCCATTTTTATCGTCCTTTATATTGACCATCGTATCGTATAGGCTATTGTTTGTTTTTGTCGGTGTAGCTCAGTGTCTGTCACACCATCAGTGAGAGCACTTCGAATTCCTGCTGCTAATAAGTCGAGTACACTGCTTGTTTGTTTTTATGAGCTTCAAATAGGAGCAACTGCAGTAATGGATAAGAACAGTGATTGTTGTGTACAGATACATGCTGAGTTGGCAACCTCACAGCTCCAGGCTGTGTTGGCTTCTGTTACACAGCTTGAGGGTGCTGCCAAGGAGCATCACTGTGTGTGGGGGGAGGGGGGTTGGACGCAAGGCTGCGACGAGGGACGTTGAGAGCACATCTCGCATGTGATTCTCAAAGGATAAGGGACCGTATGGCAGAAAAGGTACTGTACTTTACCTGATGGTAGTGCACGGGGGGGGGGGGGGGGGGGGGGGACTACAATGTAAAAAGTATGTAGTCACAAAAATATCCAGCACAAGTGGAAACCCTAGGCCTAGGATTCATCAATATGGCCCATACTCCAACAGAGGAAGCAAATGAGGCCAAAGAATACTGTACCAGCTTGAAGGCATATAGTGATGCAATAGAGGAAAAAAATGTGAAAGTGATTCCAGGAGAGATGAATGTCAATGTGGGAAGTGAAAGTGTTTAGACCACATGAGGGAAAGTATGGTTTACATGGAGAATATAATGTCAATGGACTGAGGTTGGTTGATTTTGCTGTAAGCAAAACCCTCACCATATTCCCAATGAAAAATATACAAAAAAAAGGCTGTGGAAACCTCCAGATCGAGACATAGTCAACCAGAACTTGTTCTTCTCTAAAGACGGCATGATAAGGTGAAGAGGAGGTTGATGCAGATTTGGCTCACTATATTGTGATGGTCAAATACAGGTGGAGGACATCAACCAAAATCTATAACCACACAGAAAGGGGCAGGAAGTATAATGTGGATCCAATCACCACCAGTGAGAGGGAAAGAGAAGAGCAGTTGAGAGATTTATACCAAATAAATTAATGAATGACAGAGCTGATCCTCCTTGGTACACAAAACAGATCAGAACACTGTTGCAGGAACAATGAGAAAACATGGCAAATTGAAACAGATGCAAAATATTAAAGACTGGCGATCTTTTACAAAAGTTCTAAATTTAGTGTGGACTCCACAACAAAAACCTGGGCAAAAAAAAGTCTGAATAGATTCTGGTCATACGTGAAGTATGCTAGCAGTAAGACAATGCCTTCTGTGTGCGATAGCAATGGAAATACTAGTGATGACATTGCTGCCAAAGCAGAGTTACTTTCGAAATTCCTTCACCAAAGAAGACTAAGTAAATATTCCAGAATGCGAATCAAGAATAACTGCAACATGAGTAATGTAGAAAGAGATGCTCGGAGCAGTGAAGCAGTTTACATCACTTAACAAAATTAAGTCTTCCGGTCCAGACTGTGTACTAGTTAGGTTCCTTTCAGAGTATGCTGATACAATAGCTCCATACTAAACAATTTATACAACCTTTCGCTTGATGAAAGATCGATAACCAAAGACTGGAAAGTTGCACAGGTCACACCGATATTCAAGAAACTTAGTAGAAGTAATACACTAAATTACAGGCCCATATCATTAACGTCGATATGCAGTAGGATTTTGGCACATATATTGTGTTCAAGAATTATGAATTACCTCATAGAGAACAGGCTATTGGCACATAGTCACCATCGAGTTAGAAAACATCATTCGTGTGAACCGCAACTAGCTCTTTACTCACAGGAAGTGCTGAGTGCTTTCAAAAAGGGATTTCAATCTGATCCCATACTTCTAGATTTCCAGAAGGCTTTTGACACTGTAATAGAGGGGCAGCTTGTAGTGAAACTGTGTGCTTATGGAATATATCAGCTATGTGACTGGATTCGCGATTTCCTGTCAGAAGGGTCACAGTTCTTACTAACTGATGGAAAGTAGTCAATAAAACAGTAGTTTGTCTTGTTTCAGGGCGCAAAAACAACTACAGTAATACATGCCCGGGTCAAAACTGTAAAACACTCATACAAAGAAGTTAAAAACGACTACACGTCAATCCTAATGGATGAAAGAGAAGCCAGCTAAACACAGAGACGAAGAGAAAGGTCTATAAAATTGACCACACAGAAATGGAGGTACAGAGCTAAAAATTAAATGGCCATCATATTGTTACGATGGATAAAAAGTAAAAGGCAGGTGACAGCCTGTGTGTCATTCGCTAAAAAGCCAATAACTCAGACGGCAAACACAAATGGGAACATAAGCAGTTAAAAAAGGGCATTCTGTCAGGTAATGGTAGACAGTCAAAAGTTGGGCACAATGTGCATGAAGTGGTGGGGAAGCACCACTTGACGAATGGCAATGGCTAAAGAGACAGTGCCCAATATATAGCATAGTTGAAATGATACTCTCATGGCGAGAGGAGGTCGTCCAAGCTGCCAGGACAGGCTTAATAGCCTGGTGATTGGCATCACCACTAGTCTTCACTTCATGGGAACAAAGTGACACACCTGCTAACAGATGGCAACATAGAGATCATCGAAGGGAATATAATAACTAGTGGGCTGAGGGACGAAGACTGCAACCTTGGCAGCAGTGCCAGTGGCCTCTTCATGTCAGACCGATGAGACCAGGAACCCACATAAATATCAAAGCAGTTCCATCAAGAATGACGAAGTGACAGCTTTCCTAGACCCATTGTGCTAAGGGATGAATGGTGTGCAGCACACACATTCTTTGAGTGGTGCTGAGAGGGTCTGAGCAGATGAAAAGCCTGTGTCACCAGATGTAATGCGTGGCCCGATACAGAGTGAAGAGCTCTGCTGTAAATACTGAGCAGTGTTCCGGAAGCCTGTACCAGAAACGTCGGCGATAATGTTGAAGGTACACCCAATATCACAGTCAGTCAGAGCCATCAGTGTAAACAAAGGTGCTATCGCGTATTTCCATGTGAAGGTAGTGGAACTGAAGGTGATAGAGCAAGGCTGGAGTAGTGTCCTTAGGAAGAGAATGAAGGCCAACGTCAACATGGGCTGCCGCACAAAGTGAAGGTGGTGAAGGGTTCACATGCACTGGGAAAGTTGCAGGTAGCGTGAAGTTGAGCTGTCTGAGCAAGAGCTGAAGCCATACTCTACGAGGTAACAGAAGAGGGACATGCCCCATACTGGCGATCAAAGGAGTCATCGAAGGAGCGTGTGATGGGTGACCACACTTGGCAGACAAACAGCATGTATATCTGCTATGGAGGAAGTCATGACACTAGGACAGCAGTAGTTCGGCAGCTTCTGCATACAGACTCTCAACCAGGCTAGTGTAAAAGGCACCAGTGGCCAAACAAGCCACGATGGTGACTAGTATTGAGACAGCATTAGAGGGTCGGAGGTGCAGATGCGTAAATGAGACCCCCAGTCTAGTTTTGAATGGACAGGGGACCAGTACAAACGGAGGAGGGTGGTTTGACGTGCACATAGGGTATTGGGGATGCTGCCAGGTTAGAGATGTGGGAGGACCAAGAAAGTTTCCTATCCAGAATAAGCCCAGGAATTTTGTAGTTTCAACGAACAGAAGAGCAACAGGCCCAAGGTGTAAAGGTTGTGGAAGAAAACAATTGTGCCGCCAGAAATTCAACAAACAGTTTTGTCAGTGTAAAAACGAAAGTCATTGTCGACGCTCCATTAGTAAAGATGATCAAGACATTGCTGAAGACGCCACTCAATGTGGCAACACCATGGAGAACTGTAATAGGTGGCAAAATAGTCAACAAAAAGGGAGCAGAAGATGCCCAGCAGGCGATGTGCCACTATAGAGTTAATGGCAATAGCAAACAGGGCAATGCTCACAACATAACCCAGAGGTATACTGTATTCCTGGATAAAAGTGTCTAACAAGGCAGAACTCACACATACCACATACCTTAAGAACTCTGTCTTTTAAAAATTCCTAAAGGAAACATGGCAGGTGGCCATAGAAACCCCACATGTGGAGAGTACGGAGGATACCAGTCCTCCAGAAGGTGTCATAAGCTTTCTCCAAATCAAAAAATATGGCCACAGTCTGGGATTTCGGCAGATAACCATTTATGGTATGGGTGGAAAAAGTGACAAGATGGTCAACTGCAGAATGCCATGCTCTAAATCCATACTGTGCAGTGGTTAGTAAATTGCAAGACTCAAGCCACAATACCAGACCAGCTCAAATCAGATGTTCCATCACCTTGCTAACCCAGCAGGCGATAGAAATGGGGTGGTCGCTAAAAGGCATGTGTGTATCCTTACCAGGCTTGGGTATGGGTATGATAGTGGCTTCATGCCAGCATCTGGGAAATGAGCCTTCTGCCCAGATGTGGCTGTACATATCAAGGAGAAAGTGCTTGCCCACAAGAAAAAGGTGCTGCAGCCTCTGACTGTCAACAGCATCTGGCTCTGGGGCAGAGGATCAGGGTGAAGTGAGATCATGATTCAAAGAAGAGTGCCCGAGCCTCCTCCACTCGTTTCCAATGGAGGAAGGCAAGCTGATACTGGGAGGAGCTCAAAATCTCTGCACGGTGTTTGAGATTGCAATAGGATCCATGATGACACTGCTCGTCAGGCCAGAAATTGGGGAATTGATCTTGGTACCAAAGAGAGGTTGGCCCACACAACGTAATAGAGAGTGGAACTGTTGAATGAACTAATGAATGAAACCCAGGTAGCTTTTTTGCTATCTCGAAGAATGCGACAACATTATGCATGCATCTGTTTATTATAAATAGTTTTCCGATCATAGGATGACAGTTAAAAATATGGGGAGCACGTCTCCATGTGCGAATTGTGTCTGGCCCACATCAGCCCACCAAAGCACCAGGACATGGCGTGATAAAGAGGAACTGCACTGAATCTAACTTTGTGCAGCAGTAAGGATAACATTTGTAAGATAATCCATCTGGTAATCACAATGGGGCAAATGATTATTGAAGGTCACCAGAGAGGAGTAAAGCCTCCATTTGGCCTTAGTAAGCTACCACTTGGGTGTCCATATAGGTGGGGTAGGAGTCAGCATACGGATAGCACATGGGAAATGGTCACACGAGAACGTCAGAGAGAACTGACCATTCTAGACGATGGGCAAGCTGGGCAATGCAGAATAAGTCCAAATGGGAATAGGTGTGCATGGATTCAAACTCTAGTCGGTGCTCCTGTGCTAAGGAAGGAGAGGTTAAGTTGATTGAGGTGGTCAGCCAAGAGGGCACCTCTTGACAGGTTGGGAGAACCCCAAAGGGGATAGTGCACATTAAAGTCACTGAGCAACAGAAAGGGGTGAGGTAGCTGCCCAATAAGCTGGAGGATGTCTGCCCTGGTAATATTGAATGTTAAGAGGAATATAAATGGTTCGAAGGGAAAAGCTCAAATCAGGATGGAAAAGGCTAACTGCAACAGCTTGAAGGTAGGTAGTTAGGGAGATGGGTCAACTATGAATTTCATCCCTTATGCATAGCATCACTCCCACATGGGATGAAATGCTGCCATCAGGGGTAGGAGGGGGGGGGGGGGGGGGGGGATCAAAATGGACCAGGAAGATACGCAACAACTTAAAGCATCATGAGGACGCTATTTTGTGTCTTGAAGGCAGATAGCAAGTGGACGCTGCAATTCTAAGAGCAGCCATACATCCTGTGTTGGATTGAAGACCGCAAACATTCCATTGGATGACTCATGGCGAGGACAAAAGGGGTGTCACCTTGGCGGCTGCCAAGTGCCAGCTTTCAGAGACTCGCTGCTACAGGACAGAGACAGGATCCTGTTCCATGAGGTCTACAGAAGCATCAGCATTCTTCTGCTGTCAGCCTGTCCAGGGCATAAAAACGGTTGGTGGTGTGCACCAGCAACACAGAGGTCAGCCAGGCAAGGGTATCATGTGGCGACACCGTCCAAGAGTATCTTTAAGTCAGTGAAGGAGAAGACCGTTTACCTTTGATCGATTTCTTCAAGTCTTTCCAATTAGCAGGGGAAGACTCAGGTGTTGGTTGGCTGGAGGAACATAGGAAGTCTTCATGGAAGTATTCCTTCTGTCCTTTCCAGCTTGCCAGTTTTTCACCCTGTGAGGTGTGAATTTGGTAGTGTGTTGCACAGCTGGAGGAGGAGACGGAGATGCTACCATGGTGCTGGGCAATTTCACAACTGCAGTGCTAAATTTGAGGTTGCATATCTGCAAGGCCATGACC
Source organism: Schistocerca piceifrons (assembly GCF_021461385.2). NCBI lineage: Eukaryota > Metazoa > Arthropoda > Insecta > Orthoptera > Acrididae > Schistocerca > Schistocerca piceifrons. Next base: position 672,805,370 of record NC_060140.1, on the reverse strand, counting down.
TTTGTGGAGCAAGATGCAGCAAGAACAGTACTGCAGGTGCCAGATGATAGAACACAGGGTTTCCACCAACTAGCCAACAACTTATGAGTGACTGGGTAAGACACTTTGCCCTTTACTCCTGTCTTCTGGGCAGCCAGCTCATTGAGATACATGGGACAATCGAGGAAGGAGGCGGCGTGGTCGCCATTGCAGTTGATGCAGCAATGAGATGGAGGTGGACAATCACCCTCCTGAGCACCCCTACCACAGGTTGCACATTTGGCTGGGTGTCATCAGGACTCTAGTGGTGTTAGAATGATGACACTGGTAGCAGTGCATTGGGTTCAGAATATATGATCTGACTGTAATAGCTTCATAAACTGTTTTGATCTCTGCTGGAGAACCCACCCAATCAAAAGTGGGAGTGTGCATGGGCTCTAAGGAGCCATCTACTTTTTCCTCACCTGATGGAAAGCAATGGTCAGAGAGGAACATTTGGATTTCTGTCTCAGTCAGGCCATCGAGCAGCCTAGTGTAAATAACACCACAGGAAGAATTCAGTGTTCAATGGACCTAGACACCAACAGAATAACCATTGAGGAGCAAAGTTGCAAGCAGCAGTAGTGCTTGAGAATCAGAAGTTGCCTCCAAAAGCAAAGTGCCATTGCATAAACGAGAGCAGGATTTCATAGGGCCAGAAACTGTGCCAACACTTTTCTGAATTATGAACAGGTTTACCATAATGAAAGACTGACCATCTTCAGTTCGTGAAACAACATGGAACCATGGTGCAGTTGGGAGAGTGAATTGTTAGCCTAATTTCTTTTATTTTTGTAGGCATTGACTGCGAAGATAACTGGCTCCTTGCAAAAAAAATCCCAATGGTTAGCATTATCTCCAATGGCACACTTCTTCCAACTGGGGGCCCGCTTCAGAAAGGGGCACACCTACCTTAGGTTATTGTGCACACCTCCCAAATACCTTACAGAGGGACCAATCAGCAATTTGGGAAGGTAGCAGCTCAATCTCCCATCCCTGGGGATGTCCTGTACCAGAGACCCTACCTGCCGACCTGGGGCTGAATTACCTGTTACCCTCTCACCTGTTATGCATTAGACATGTCGTCTGGCCTTCAGGAGTGCATTGGGAGGAAGAAAAAGACGACTCTCGAATGCCAAAATGGAGAAAGGACAGGCGAAGGTGAACGAAGAGGAAAAAAAGGAAGAGTGGACAGTATTACAATACTGAATATGTAGAATACATTTACAGAAACAGCCCAGACATGTCCCCAAGGGAGGGGGACAAAGAACTGCAAGATGATATACATGCAGCATGGATGGAAGAAGATGCTGCAAACACTTGAGCCCTGTGGTAGCCAAGCACAAACCTGACAGTGAGAGGTGAGCCCCTGGGGAGGGAGGGGGGAGGTTAAAACTGAAGTGATTTCTGGCATTCCCAAGGTAGTGTTCTAGGCCCGTTGCTGTTCCTTATTTACATACAGGATTTAGGAGACAATACGAACAGCAGACTTAGGTTGTTTGCAGGTGATGCTGTCGATGAACTATTAAGGTCATCAGGAGATCAAAACTAACGGCAAAATGATTCATAAAAGATATCTGTATGGAGCAAAAATTGGCAATTGACCATAAATAATGAAAAGTTTGAGGTCATCCATGAGTGCTAAAAGGAACCCCATTGAACTTTGACTACACGATAAGTCAGTCAAATCTAAAGGCCCTAAATTCAACTAATTATCTAGGAATTACAATTACGAAAAACAAATTGGAAGACATGCACAAAATATTTCAGGGAAGCTAATCAAAGACAGTTTTATTGGCAGGGCACTTCGAAAATGTAATAGCTCTACTAAAGAAACTGCCTGCACTATACTTGTCCTCCCTCTTTTAGAATACTGCTGCAATGTGAGATTCTTACTAGACAGGATTGATGGAGTACATCGAAGAAATTCAGAGAAGGGCAGCGTATTTTGTATTACCACAAAACAGGTGAGAGAGTCACTGAAATGACACAGGATTTGAGGTTGACATTAAAACAAAGGAATTTTTGGTTGCGACACAATCTTCTCACAAAATTTCGAACACCACATTTCTCCAAACGCGAAAATACTGTTGACGCCGACCTACATAGAGGGAAACTATCATAAAATAAGGGAAATCACAGTTGGCACGGAAAGATGTAGGTGTTTGTTTTTCTGTGCGTGTACTGCACAAGATTGGAATAATAGAGAATTATTGTGAAGGTGGTTCAATGAACCCTCTGCCAAGCACTTAAATGTGATTTGCAGAGTATCCATGTAGATGCAGAGAAGTTCCAAAGAGAGATGGATGAATGTTGGTTTAAGGAGGGGTGGGGGAATTGACAAAAATGCAAGGTCTCAGTCCCTTTGAAGCAAGCCAAGCATTGTATCGTGGGCGAGATACAGAGGCGAGCTAGTGTGCCGGGACTTCCCCCAGCTCACTGCTACGAGGTGCATTCAAGTTCTAAGGCCTCCGATTTTTTTTCTCCCGACTGGAAAGAGAGAGAAACATGCGCATTACGTTTTCCTTACTTTAACAGCGTGCAATCATTAATTTTCTGAATTTGTGTAGTGTGAAACCAATTGAGATTCAACAGTTGAAGGACATGTGGTGATGGAGTTATGGATGTGTTGAAAGTGCGTTCGTGGGTGCGACAGTTTAATGAAGGCAGAACATCATGTGACAACAAACCGAAACAACCTCGGGCTCGCACAAGCCGGTCTGACGACATGATCGAGAAACTGGAGAGAATTGTTTTGGGGGATCGCCGAATAACTGTTGAACAGATCGCCTCCAGAGTTGGCATTTCTGTGGGTTCTGTGCACACAATCCTGCATGACGACCTGAAAATGCGAAAAGTGTCATCCAGGTGGGTGCCACGAATGCTGACGGACGACCACATGGCTGCCCGTGTGGCATGTTGCCAAGCAATGTTGACGCACAACGACAGCATGAATGGGACTTTCATTTCGTTGGTTGTGACAATGGATGAGACGTGGATGCCATTTTTCAATCCAGAAACAAAGCGCCAGTCAGCTCAATGGAAGCACACAGATTCACCGCCACCAAAAAGATTTTGGGTAACTGCCAGTGCTGAAAAAATGATGGTGTATGTTCTGGGACAGCGAGAGCGTAATCCTTACCCATTGCGTTCAAAGGGCACTACGGCAACAGGTGCATCCTACGAAAATGATTTGAAGAACAAATTCCTTCCTGCACTGCAACAAAAACGTCCGGGAAGGGCTGCGCGGGTGCTGTTTCACCAAGACAACGCACCCACACATCGAGCTAACGTTACGCAACAGTTTCTTCGTGATAACAACTTTGAAGTGATTCCTCATGCTCCCTACTCACCTGACCTGGCTCCTAGTGACTTTTTCCAACAATGAAAGACTCTCCGTGGCCGCACATTCACCAGCCGTACTGCTATTGCCTCAGCGATTTTCCAGTGGTCAAAACAGACTCCTTAAGAAGCCTTCGCCGCTGCCATGGAATCATGGCGTCAGTGTTGTGAAAAATGTGTACGTCTGCAGGGCGATTACGTCGAGAAGTAACGCCAGTTCCATCGATTTCGGGTGAGTAGTTAATTAGAAAAAAAATCGGAGGCCTTAGAACTTTAATGCACCTTGTAGTAGCGCCACGTCACCTTAACGCGTCTGCAGGCAGCGCAGAAATATTTCACATTAAGTGTGAAATTAAAAATCAAAATTTATGTTAAAAACTTTGTTAAAATATAGTTCAATGTTATAATGTTTCAAAGATCAAGGCTTAATATTCTAGACTTTACATTTACGTAAAAATGACGTTTTAACAGAAAAATAAGTAGCGCTAAATAATAAAGCTAGCAAGTAAGAATTTTGTCAAAAGGTGCAGTTAGAGCTCATAAGCAGTGCAGGTTTCCAAAACCATGTAACAAAAATTAACACCGAAATCCACGTTTTTGGGAAAAATCCGGAGCTAAATAACTGACTTAGAAATATGAAAATTTGTTGTATGCTTCAGTTCATCCCAGAAATAAAAACTGACAAACGACATTAAGCTACCTCAGTTTTTGAGTACGTAAAAACCAATTTTTTAACTAAAATGTACCCAGTTGTTGTAGATTAATGATTTTAATGATTGAGAATTTTGGTTAAAGTGGATGATAAAACATAAGTGACAGAGCTATACCATATTTGAGAGCTGTATTATTAATAACAGCAAAGTTCTAGCAAAGATAATATCTTTAAGATATGGTTCAGAGGTAACGATCTATCGTTAATTACACTGTAAAAATTCTAGAAGGTGAAGTTTTCATTCTAGCGAGCTGAAACTTTTTCGGCGATTTCAAACAACTTAACTGAATACAAATAAAAATTAAGAGGTTTCCTAAGTAATTTGTAACCATGTTATTAAAGATTATGTGCTCGAGAAAGTCGTTCAGAGGCTGCTGCAGTATGCAGATAGCCGTAGACAACATGTTCCCTTGGCCGTCCCTTACGGCACCTGTATAAATGGAGCTAGAGAGGAAGTAGTAAGGTTCACTTCGCACTTAGCCACTGTAAGATCCACGTCTGTTCAACGTCGGATCGCACTCTGCCTCGGATGACGTCGAAGCCGAACTGCGAAAAATCACGTAGTTTGTGGTAAAAACGGATAGTGAACTCGTGAGGACTGCACACTGTCCTGAATCACTTAGAATTCGCCGAAGTAACTGTTAGTGTGCCGTCCGTGAGAATTACAATTCCGCGTGGCAGGTGGTGACTATTTCCACTTTCATAGTGAGCATTAATTTGGAACATAACAAACTTTCATTGGGTAATTTTAGACAGGGCGAAAGACAATTTGGTAGGGACGTACTGTAGAGGTCGCCTCTGAACTGCTGAATGTGCTGTTAGAAAGATTTACTTTCAATTGAAAATAGTGAATTCCCGTGTTGTATGGGAGAAACTTTATGATTTTATTTAAAATCAGTCTTGATCCCGTAACAAAATAGGACAAACTTTTCTTTCAATGGGCTGCACCAGAATGTGGCCGTGCAGACTGGAAACTAAAGTCAGTATGTTTTCCTTCGCTTTCTTGCCGACCACAAAATTAAGTGCCAGACTTGCATAAGAAAAACTGCGAACAAACTAAAGCAAATTAACTTTTACCTGCCACCCCACACCTTGTTCCCAGTAAAATAATTACACAAGGGAAAGAAGAAAAAGGAGACACACAAGCACAACAGGAGAAAGGACAACTAACACTACTATGGACTAAACAGGAAAAGAATACTACAGAGAGAAGCAAGAAACATGTAAAAGGGGTAAAAACAATAGCAGATGACCGTGGCTGGCCGACCATGAGAATAAAAAGGAGAAGCCAGCCACTCTGCGACACATTAAAACATCCAGCCAAAAGCATTGAGAGGAGAACACAAAGGGACAAAGGACATGCGCGAAAATTTGCATAGAATGATAAAACCCACCATCACGAACAAAACGTAAAACTAAATTAGCCGATGAGGCATTGTCAGATAAAATTAATGGCAATGAGCCCGGTAAATGAAGTGTCCGTCACAGGGCAGCAAAAAGGACAGCTCACCAAGATATGGGGCACTGACAGACGGAGTCCGCACCAACACTGAGCTGGGTCATCAGGGCGCAGGAGGTAGCCATGGGTCATCCAAGCGTGGCCAATGCGGAGCCGTCAGAGAACCACAGAGCCCTGTGAGTCCTGCATGGTGGAATGCCACACATTCGTAGTCTCCTTAATGGCACACACTTTGTTGTGCGTGCTGAGGTTATGCCATTTCGTCTCCCAAAGCCGCAAAACCTTGCAGCATAGTACTGAACACAGGTCAGTTGCGGAGAATACGATTTCCATAGGCGGTTTCCACATAGCCTCTTTGGGCAACCTGTCGGCAAGTTTGTTGCCTGGGATTGCGACGTGACCTGGGGTCCAGACAAACACCACTGAACGAATGGAGCGTTCCAGGGCATAGATGGACTCCTGGATGGTTGCTACCAAAGAATTACGAGGTTAGCACTGGTCGATAGCTTGTAGGCCGCTCAAGGAGTCAGTACATAGAAGAACCGACTCCCCAGGGCATGAATGGATGGGCTCAAGACCACGAGACATAGCCAGCAGCTCGGCAGTGTAAACACTGCAGCCATAGGGCAAGGAATGCTGTTCAGTATGTCCTCCATGGACATACGCAAAACTGACATGAGCATCAGCCATCAAGCCATCATTGTAAATCACTTCATGGCCTCGGTACATGTCAAGAATCGAGAGGAAGTGGCAGCGGAGAGCCGCGGGGTTAACTGAGTCCTTAGGCCCATGTGAAAGGTCCAGGCGAATCTGTGGCCTAGGTGTACACCATAGAGGTGTATGTGAATGGACCTCAAGTATAGGTGGTAAAGGCAAGGACTCCAATTTAGAAAGAAGGGATCGGACATGAACTGCAATTGGAAGCCCTGACCTGGGCCACTGATGCAAGAGATGAACCGCCATGGGTGGGAAAAGGAGACTGTGATTTGGATGAGGAGGAGAACCACAAATGTGTGCAACATAACTGGCCAGCAGTTATGCACGCCTAACCTGCAATGGAGGGACTCCGGCCTCCACAAGGACGCTGATCAATGGACTCACTCTAAAAGCTCCTGTCGCTAGGTGAATGCCAGTGGTGTACTGGGTCGATTAAACGCAACGCTGATGACGCTGCTGAACCATAACAGACATCATAATCTCCACATCATCCACAGAGCTTGTAGGTAGCAGTAGTGTGGGTGCCACCATGGTTCCCTTGCTCTTTGGGACCTTTTTAGATTTTTCTCACTGCTCCTTGGGTTTCCCTGGCTGCGAGGACTTCACTGATTCAGTCTCTGGGACTGAGGATGAGCATGAAGCCCTATGACCAGCTACTTTTGGGCTCTTCAGCCAGTGGCAGGCGCGATCTTTCTCACTAGCAGAGACCTGGGAAGGGAGTGACCCAAGGGACCCCTTCCTAGCCAGAGAAGCCAAAGAAAACTTATGATTCTCGAGCTCAGAAGTGGGGACTGATATCCCCAATGGTTGAGGGTGTTGCTCCCAAAGTAGGTGGTGCAGGAGCAACAGGGAGGTAAGTGCCCCCCACCATCAAGAGGACAGGTATGGTCTTCCAGCTCAGAGGTGACTGGGGTTGGCACAGCTTAACGGGCTAGAACTGTTGTTGTGGCCTGTGAAAATTTCGTAAGTGCAGGATGTAGGCGTTCAAATTTCCTCTTAGCCTCAGTGTAGGTCAGTTGGTCCAGGCTCTCTTACTCCAAGATTTTCCTTTCTTTCTTGAGAACGCTGCAGTCAGGTGAGCACGGCGAATAGTGCTCACTGCAGCTGACACAGACGGAAGGCGGGGCAGATGGAGTATTGGGCATCTGCAATCTCAACATCTTATCCGAGAAGTACAGCTGGAAGACATATGGCCAAACTCTCAGCATTTGAAGTACCGCATTGGCGGAGGGATATAGGGCTTTACATCACAACAGTAGACCATCACCTTGACCTTCTCGGGTAATATATCACCCTCGAAGGCCATGATGAAGGCACTGGTGGCAACCTGATTATCCCTCAGACCCCAGGGGACATGCCGAACGAAAGTACACCTCGCCGCTCTAAACTGGCATGCAGCTCATTGGCAGATTGCAAAAGGAGGTCCCTGTGAAATATGATACCCTGGACCATATTTAAGCTCTTATGGGGTGTGATGGTTACAGAAACATCCCCAGCTTGTCCGAAGGGAGTAACGCCCGTGACTGCGCAGAGGATGCTGTTTTGATCAAGATTGACCTATATCTCATTTTGGACAAGCCCTCCAACTCCCCAAACTTCTCTAAATGCTCAACGAAAAACTGAGGCTTCATTGTCATGAAAGATTCTCTATCAGCTGACACACAAGGTACTGGGGCGAATAAGAGCTTAGCCTCATGTTCCTCCATGGTGTGACCACAGAGGGGAACGATTTGGGGTCGTACTTCTGTGCATTGAATTGAGGCCATGAACACCCAGACTGCTGGTGTTTGACCAGCAGCACGAGATGATATACTACGCTTAATCACGTCATCTGCCCTGATGCTACCCACTCTGACCAGGGGCGCTACCCAGCCACAGGAAAGGTCACCTGGCAGGATGGCCATTGCCGGGTGTCCTGATGCCCCAGGGTGACAGGCATCTACTACTCAGCATATGTGGGGAGTTAACAGAGCAGGCATCAGCCGAGCAATCCCTGTGGTCTGGGGGCTACAACAAACAGGGTACACGGCAGCCCCATCACAACGGACTACCTACTATGCTGGATATCAGGTGAAACCGAGCAAACAAGTCCATTATTATAACAGAAAACGATACTTCACAGTTGATGGCAAAAGACACACCCAGAAGGGTGACCTAACTGTTTGAGAATGAGAGAAGTGCAGATCCGTATCTAAGCATGCGAGAGATCTCAGTGCTTGACGGACACTATGCACCATATAAGGCGCCATTCAATTTGATTGTTCTTCAGGAACATTTTGAAAAATGGAGGTCAAAACCTACAGGGGACCATCACAAACGCAGAAACGCGAGAGACTCCTTTTAGTCACATCTTACGATAGGCAGGAACACCTCAGGACTATTCTAGCCCCCGGACCCAGAGGGGGGGATGGATGAAGAGGAGATTATCATTCAGGAGGAAGCTAGCCCGGAAGAGCTATGTAACTAATGGAAAGAACAATGCAGTACGTGATTGAAGTGTAGCAGGAGCTGCAAAACAGTGACACGAAGTGTGTGGTTCACTGATGACTGGGGAAGGCTACTGAATAGAATCGTGCTAGGAAGATATTCCAGTGACTTACATGGGCCAGACAAAATTATGAAGAGACTAGATGAAGTAAAAATTACTTGTAGAGAGAGACAGAGTCAGTGGACATGATATGTGATAAAAATACACAGTGTGTCTTGAAGCGATACACTCCATGTTAAACTGTCCGAAATTTTAGTCTCTGGAAATACTGCATTGTAGTTATGAGTATTATGGAAATAATTCATTTCTCTTCAATTGTTTAATTACTTGAAGTTCCTTACACAGCCCTGAAAAATAAATTGTGTTAACAGCGGCAAACTCACTTTTCCCTTACAATGCAACAAATGCCATTGTATCGAATAAAGTAGCCTCAGATGTGAAATGATTTGCTTCACAAAATCTGTGCTGTAAATTCAAACCACAATTATAATTCTAAATTATTTGGAATTATGTTCAGCACATATTTAAACTTATCTTTCAAAAGAATAAAATCATTAACATCCACACCATTCCCAATCCTTTATTTACACATTAACTGGGTCTCTCTAGCTCCGTGTTTCATTCCAATCTGTTAGTGTTCTTTGACACATAAGCCAAAACAAATAGTTTTTGTATAATAAGGGAGTTCGTAGGTACTCAAACTGAATAAATAAAAATTATTAACATTTCAAATTTTGGGACAGCACAAAATGAACACTAAGCTAGTTCCATTTACTATTAGACGAAAGAAAGTGAAAAAACAATGCTAACAAACATATTTGCCACAATGACCTCGCTGCTGTCTCATTTTCCATGTCTGATAACATCGACGATGTAGGAATTGTGGCATTGTAACTGCCCACTATCTGTGTTACTGCAAATGAATTATCTAAAACAATTTTTAAATATTAACGTCTTTAGAATGCTATTTCACAGAATGTTATTGCGAGTCATTTCTACCTGATCAGTACACTTGGTTGAAGTTGGTTGGAAGGTGCCAGACTTTCCTTTGTGTGTATTTGTCTACTTCCTTTTAACTCTCTTAATGCCTATGAACACACTTTTTTGGGCACAACTACGGCAAAGTTCCTTTCAAATCAGTTCTCTACTTCCTTTTAACTCTCTTAATGCCTATGAACACACTTTTTTGGGCACAACTACGGCAAAGTTCCTTTCAAATCAGTACCAGAATTTTCGTGTTCATACACTTATATTACAAGACACAGAAGCCACAACTGGGGAATACCAGTGATTTCAGGAAAGAAAAAGCAACAGATCACATGTTCACCGTTAGAATTTTAACGGGGCAAGTGTTATGAGTACACTACAAAGGATCATCAACTATGTGGATCTGGAAGCAGCTTATGGCAGTGTCAAAAGAAATGGTCTTTTCAAAGCATTAACAGACATGGGGATACCACCGAAGCAAGTAAGACTCATGGAATTCACTAAGTAACACCAACTGCAAAATTAAAGCTAATCTTAAATATTCCAGTAATTTTCCAGTCTTTCAAGGACTTTGAGCACGGAGATTCTGTATCACATCATTTAACTTCATTCTGGAGCCTTTCATGCAAAAAACTAAGCAAAACAGATGATACTACTTTCCACATGACTCAGAATATGGCATTTGCAGACTACATAGCCATGGTTGGGACAAATAGAGAATATTTGCTGGTGAACTATGTAGTTTTGGAATGCAAAGCAGCTGCACTTGGCTGGTCGTAAGTATGGAAAAACGCAAAATATAATACAATCAATGCTAGAAACAGAACAAGGTGGAGATGTGTTCATCAGTTTGAAGGGAGTAAGTCAGTTTAAGAATTTGGGAGCAATGTTTACAGAAGGTAATATGGTACCAACAGAGTTAAAGACCAACACAGTTGAAGGTGCTAATACAGCTTCATTAATATGTGATCCTCCAACACATCAAGACAGCTGAAGACAATAGTTTACAAAACAATTACACAACCAGTTATGTATGAATCCAAAATCTGAACATACCACATCATATGTCTTGGATGCATGGAAACACTAAGTAGCACACATGGTGTATGAGTTATGTAAAATGGTGCTTTGAGAATTAGGACCAATGCAGAATCTTAAATACTCTATGAAAATCCACCAATAACTGTAGATTTAAAAGCACAAAGGTTACACTGGTTGGAGCATGTCCACAGAATGGAAGAATGAGTGCCAATGACGGTGCTAACTGCAAAGCCAGACTAGCTGCTCAGTCGGAAAACCAGGATTGTGATAGCTGAATGATGTAGAGACAGATCTTAGCAAATCAGTAGTATGGAATTGGAGAAGGCTAGTGAAGCCAAACGATGATTGAAAGATAATGTCGACAAGACCTGTGCCCATCACAAGCTGTGGTGCCAGGAAACAATTCTTTCTGTCTATGAAATTTTAGCTTTATATCTAAAAACAAAGATGATGTGACTTACCAAACGAAAGTGCTGGCAGGTCGATAGACACACAAACACACAAAATTCAAGCTTTCGCAACCAACGGTTGCTTCGTCAGGAAAGAGGGAAAGACGAAAGGATGTGGGTTTAAGGGAGAGGGTAAGGAGTCATTCCAATCCCAGGAGTGGAACGACTTACCTTAGGGGGAAAAAAAGGACAGGTACACACACACACACACACACACACACACACACACACACACACACACACACACACACACACTTGTCAAGTCCTATATGTACAAAGGAAATCTAACAGGGCCACTCCATAATGTCCCTTTGTTAGGTTCATTAATTCATTAAAATTTAATATATGCTTAAATTTGGTTTCTTGAACTGGTGGACTCTATAAATTCAGCCACTTAAAATACTATCAATTGCACCTTCCCCTCAACAATCTCTCAAATGCTGATTTCGACACTCACCAAAAGGTATCATTCAGCCTCGTTGCCAATCACTCTTATTGAACTGTCTGCTCCTTCCATCCAGTTCACATGATAGCTGTAAGAAATCCTGGAAAATTCGTATAAGAAATACTCCCCACCAGAACAGTATTGAAGTTCTAGTGACCAGCTGTTGATGCCTGTTAAGTGGCAGAGTGACACTTTATTAATAAACATGTACAAAAAAGCTGGTTGAAAACTCAAAATTTACAACAGTTAGATTTTGTTGTGAAGCAAACAATATATTGGAAGGATTGGCTAATGGGAAGTTGAGATGACATCTTTGTCACAGTAGACGAACTCAATTCTACGTAGATAGAAATTTATGCTTCATATGAGATTTATTTGGGCAAGTTTCTGATCATACGTCAAATTTATAGTTGTCACCTACCGATCACCACTGATCTCCATGTGTCATTAAAATCTTTTAGAGACAATGCAGCTCCCTAGTAAAGATACTCCCAATCACACTCAGAGCTCCCTTGTTATCCATCAATTAGAACAGTTACAGGTTTGTAAGTGATGGGTGCAGGAAACTATCATGTGGGATAACAGTGAGTGCTTTTTCAGGAAACTACCTGTAATGGTTCAGAACCCTACCAGCGACTCAGTTGTAGCAAGAACGATTACCGAAGTACAAAGTGCAGCTAAAACAAGTGTAAAGATTTAGGAGTTTAATAGACTAGTTACAGAGGTCTTGTCATATCTCAAGGAGGAAATACTAACATTTGTGTCTGTACAGCTCATGCTGGGAGAGATCCATGAAAGCCTACAGTCAAACTTCTGAAGAAACTAACTACTACATAATTAATGCCACGCAGATCAGAGCTACAGAAAAAGAAATGGCAAAAAACCTGTGTGTGCTGTCAAAATGGCAATGCCTTCAATGAATAGCATAATAGCAAAACAATTTTGAAAGACCTCTCTCAAAACCCAATTAAATTCTTATCTAAAATCTGTCTCTGGTGCCAAAGTCAGTGTCCATGAATGTCACAGTAACTATTTAGAATAGCGAAGCAAAATCGGCAATTCTTTGCTTTATGAAGGAGAAAGCGTTACTGCCTTAGTTCAAGTTTCACGTCACTGCAAACATGAGAGATTTAGGTAAGTGCCAGTGGAGTTCTGAAATAACTAAAGAAGAGGCTAGTATCACTAACAGGTTGGACCAGAATGTGAATGTGAGTTAACCCTCATTTTAACCATTGTATAACAGACTCCAGCCAGCCAGCCTTCCTCAGACACTGTCATGAGAAGCCCTATATTACAGACCTGGTAGACAGTATTAATGTCAATGTATTTTTTTATAGATGATGCAGTTATCTACAGTGAAGTAGTGTGGGAAAAAAAGCTGTACAAATATTCAGTCAGCTCTATATACAATTTTGAAGTCATGCAAATGATCAGAAACAACGTTGTGACTACAATACCAATGAATTACAAAACAAACAGAATGAACTCTTACAAATACCTGGAGTCACTCTACCAATCTGTTTACAGAACACTTTTACCCCAGCTTACAACATTGCTCAGATAGGGCTCACAAGAAATACTGAATGCATACAGAGGACAGCACAAATGGTCACAGGTTTGTTTGATCCATGGGAGAGCATCACAGATGTGGGAAAACCTGAACTAACAGATGCTTGGAGGTAAATGAACTAGCTCATGGAGCCAGTCTACCATGGAAGCCTACTTATGAAGTTTCAAAAACAAAGAGCAATCTAGGAAGGTGTGTGTGTGTGTGTGTGTGTGTGTGTGTGTGTGTGTGTGTGTGTGTGTGTGTGTGTGTGTGTGTACCTTGTATACTGCTCCCAAAGGGAGTGCAAGGCAAGAATATAGTAATTACAGCACACAGGGTCTGTTTTCTTTTTCCCACATTCCCCTTAGCTTTTGTCATTCAAGAACGTCTAGTGTAGCAGAAACGGGTCATCCATTTCCCTTTCAAGCGCACAGTAGCAATGGTGTAAGTAATCTCGTGGGCAACGGAGCTGAAATATACCTCAGTTACTTTTAACTCACAAAAAAAATGCAGTAGATAACAGCTCATTTTGTAAGTTTTACAATTTGTTCTCTCAGTTCAATCTGTAAGTAATAATTCTATTAGAGACATGACACAAACCAACCGTCACCTCTGCTCCTCTCAAGAAATAAGCTTCTCAAGCTTCATCACCCAACTGATCGTGGTATTTGAAGTGCACAAGTTAATTCTGATTTAGAACTAAACATATCACATACAATGGATGTGATGTGCACATAAGGTGGCTAGTGAATATGTAGTAGCAAGAGGTAGCATATTATCTAACACCAGTCCAGAGCATAACCCTTTTGGACCTGCAACATGCACTTAAGGGTGCACAGAACAATTACAATTTTTTTAGGTTAGTGTAGGTGTGGTGAGGTTACTTAAGTTTTCGTAACAAACTACTCCAAGAACTACTGAATTCACAAGATTAATTTTCTAAGTAGAAAAATTCGAGTGTGGCAGGAGAAATGTTTTACTCATGCCGCAGGAGAAAAAAAAAAGTTCAGATGTATGTGAATTCCTAAGGGACCAAATTGCTGCTGAGGTCATCGGTCCCTAGACTTACTACTTTAACTTATTCTAAGAACAACACACACGTCCATGCCCGAGGGAAGACTCTAACCTACAGCGGAAGGGGCCACACAATCCGTGACATGATGCCTCAAATCGCACACCCACTCCACGCAGCGCTGGAGGAAAGATGCGCTTAGTACACTAACTTCAAACAAGTCAAACACAAAAAGCAGTACAACAGCAAAGAGCTGAATTAAACTGTAAATGCAGGAAATTCAGTCTAAATTCTTCATTAGCACACACCTCTAAGTTCAGAGGAGCGTGTCACAATGTGCAACAATGAAAATCGAACAAGCCTACTCTGGTGTATGCAGACTGAAACCCTTGAGCAAAGCCATGCAGCATCAGCACAGAAAATTAAGGGCAACTGTCAACTTATATAGATGAATTAAATGACAACAGCAGCCATTTCTCAAACTGTAATAACTTTGCACCAGCAACAAAGTAACATATGAAAGATACGGTTTTTGTGACAAATGTTCCTACTAGCACTGTACATAAAGCTATCAGGAGAACCAATTTCAACAACTAATCAAATACAAACAGTTAAGATACTATAAGCTAAGTGGACATCAGCAATGAGCAAACTGTCCAGGCAATGGCAATCAAAATTTTACAATAATACTGCCTGGCAAATTAATGATTAAACAAATACAACTAAGAACATGTTTAACAGAAAAACCCAACCTAAATTAAATATGTATTTTATTATACTGACTGGTCCCGACAAAACATTTGTTGTCAGGCACCCTTGCGACAAGATGCAGAACACGATGAATCTTGACTGCAGCTTGTGGTCTAGTGGCTAGCTTTGCTGCCTCTGGATCACGGGGTCCCAGATTTGATTCCCAGCCGGTTGGGGATTTTCTGCCCTCGGACTTGGCATCGTCATCAACAATCGTGAAACTAGGGCCTTTCTGCATTTTTCCTTTCATTACTAATCTGTTCACTACGCACTGACCCCAACAATGTCTACCACATTTCCATGCAGCTCTAGAAATCTTTGTAACATGTACATTGTAACAAATTCACACTTCTGTAATACCTGTCCTTGAAAGAGTAACATTGTCAGCCATTTCAGAACACACATACATAAGCTAGTGCAACTTAAAAATTTAATTTATTTTCTACCCGATGTTCATCACCGTTTTGTTGCGGAACTACAAAACTTATACATAGATGACTGTAAAGATGAAAAAACTTCGTTATTTAGAATACAACATTTTAATCTGGTTGCACATAAATAAAGATAATTGACTTAGCAAGTTTTACCCCTGGTCCATAAGATGGATATATTAAAATAATTACCAGATCCTTTCCTGTACATGTCATACTTGAAGTAGTAGAAGTGTTTCATGTGAGGAAGGCTGAGAGTAAGGTACAAATGCAATGCAAATGGGTGACATGGCAATCAAATTCGAACAGGTTTCTTCAGCACTTCTTGTATGCATTTTGTTAACATGTAATTACTCTCATTTGTCATGAACAGCACGTTATGAGAAAAAAAACACATGTTAAGACTGACATTACTGTGATACCTAGATTCATTAGTGTATTATGTACTACATAAATTGCAATGTAAATAACTGGATTGATAAAAGTATCTACTCACCAAGTAGCAGCAGATTTGAAAGGGATGGAAGATGGGTAAAGGAAAAGGACTGGAGAGGTTTAGGAGAAAGAGACTTATTGGACAGTATGAGAAGGAAAATCCTTCATTCTCATCCCATCCAGATGTCTCCCTGACCTAAGGTTCTAGGTGACTTTTCCAAACTCCACCCCTTCTACTAAATCTCACTAGCCCTTTTCCTCCCTTTACAACCCTTCTGTCAGAGGGAGCCACTGACTTCAAAAGCATGCATATGTAAAACGTTTTTTATATGCATGTTATTCTGCCCCACTTTGTATTTTTTTATCTATCCAATTACATTATGTTGTCAAAAACTGATCATTTTCAACGTACATACTAAGAATGTCTTACCAAAGACAGGAGACCAACACCCCACATTACCACAAATAAAGCGTACATTTTTTATTAAAAATTGCTAGACAGTGCCCAGAACTGGTACTCTAAATAGCACAAGTTGGTGCAATGGGAGAACTGAAAAGCTAAGCAAGAATGGAGGCAATTATACAGACATAATACTTCAGAAACAGCTGTCACAAATTGAAATTGGCATAAGTGGAAACACACAGGCACCAACATTTAGTAGTGTCAGGCCTGCTCTATAGTAGGCAGAAACACTTCCACATCAAATTATGACAGCTATAAAATTTTCTCTGCTGATTAAATATCACTTATCTTGTGAAGAGACACTCATTCACTGGTTCAAGATATCTGTACCTGCTTGCCTTCAACAATGGTTGAACACCAAACTAATCTACAGCTCGCAGTCTAGTGGTTAGCAACAATGCCTCTATACCGTGGGGTTTCAAGCTCTATTACTGGCGAAGTCAGCAGTTTTCTTTGTTCATAGACTCATTTAATTTTCTATTCATGAAAGGCATGTAACTGAAGTGACATCAGAGACTTCAATCAGGCAGCTGAACAACCCCTGTCAGTCTCCCAGACAATGCCATACAATCATTTGAACGTCTTGTCCTTATACTAGAAGTTTCTCTATAGATAATCTGATAAAAAAATACTATATACCAGAATGGATACAGTGGCTTCATTAAATGAAGTAAAGTAATGAAGACTTCACAAATATGTACCTTGATGCTACTAATGCTTTGGTGAAAGAATCCACTAAGATTGTTTGAAACATTTATATTTTATTGTGATTCACCAATTAGTTCTCCACGTCAAGGTCAATGTTTCACTATTTCACCCAAGAGACAAATGATTTCATTCCTAAGAAAATATAAAAATCATGCCATAACTAGAAGTATACCTTAATACCAACTACAGTGGGTAACCCACCACAGGAAAGAAATTGTCAGTACGAACTTTTATTACTACAACATTGACAAAATTAAGCTTTGTTTCCACTATACCATTTTCAGAAGCATATGTTTCCTGTGTTCTTTTTCAGTGTCTACAGTACACTCAATTGTACAAAACACTTCATTGAATATGCCAAATTTTTAACTAATTCTTTTAAATGGCAGTGCCAGAAAGGCTGTTTCAGCATAACTGCTGACAATGACAAAATTGATATACTGGAAAATTTTCATACCTTCGAGACAAAGATGATGGCCCTTACTGAAGCATGCGATAAGGGAGGTGCAGATCCAGAAAATTAAATGGGGCTGAACAAAATAAGTGTTGTTTCAATTTTTAGTATTTTGTTATATCCAAATCTGATGCAGGTGTGTAAAAGATCACTTAGAAGTTTCCATTCCAATGGAATGGAGCAAGTGTTTATCTCACACATTAATAAATGGGAAACTGCCACAAGGTAAACACAGGAAGAATACAAAGAGAAATGCAATTCCTGGAAGCATCCTGAAAATAATATATGAAAATATATGATCTTTTCCTCACATTATGCTGGAAGGCAAAATCAGTATTTAGATTCTCAGCTGTGCGTGAAAATTTATGAGGTGTACTGTGCTGCGTATTAAGACTCAGTTGGGAAATACAACTTCTGCAAGGCACTATGTTCAGGAAAATTATAAGCATACATTCAGCAGACCACAGATGGATGTTCTCTTTGCGAAGAGTTTTGTGCAAAGTTAAGAAAGTATGCGAGTTTCTGGAGTTTCAAAATTTTGTGGAGCTTCAAAACTTTCAGCCAACACAAATTTGCAGGTTCATCCTAAAAAGAGTCAAGTTTCAAGAGGCCTTCAAGAAGGTCACATCTGTGTATCGTCAAAAAATAAGAAATGAATGGCAACTGCCTTTGACTATATGCAGAATTTCCTTTAAGAAGACATATCCTTGGAAAATTAACACTTAAGAGATAAAAGCAGGTATTTTCTCCCTTAAAATTCAAGAAATTTGAAGTACTGTAATAACAAGATTGGAGAGTTTGAAATATGTGCTTACAGCGACTGTTAAACACTCTCAAAGCTAAAGTCGCTGAAAAATCTTGCAATGAAGACAAAAAGAATAAAGTTCAACCACTAAGAAATTACAAGATACTGGAAAGAAAATGTTCCTTAAGATGCAGTGGAATTTTTAGACATTCTGAAACGGCCAACAAGAGGCAGTCTAAGTGAATCTGTATAAAGCCTTATGTCAGGCTTTGTATGTATATATGTATTTATCTTCATTTCTTCAGGGGTTAAAATTTTAGTCACAGTGATAACACATTTTTTAATTATTACTCTTTTTCATTAATTTGTATTTCATAAAACACATGTGATCAATACACCTTACTGAATTTGTTGATCAATACAGGTCATGAATTTGCTAAAGCCCACAGAGCTGAAAAGCCTCAAGTTTGTTTTTAAAAACTGAAATAAGTACCTATTAAATGTCCAGATTGTATTTTGAGTATGAAAAGTTATGTTCTATATTATAGATAGAAGTAACAATAATCTATTTTGTTTTGTTATCTCTCTCTACACTTTTTCCTTCTGGAAAGTTGTGAAAACTGTCTTAGTTCAAATCTCTGCAATTCTAGTGCCTCTCCGGAAATGCACCCTCGAATCACTGCAATTCTAGTGCCTCTCCACAAATGCAACACCTTTTGAGGAAGTGAAGCTGAATAATAATGTTGCACTGCAGTGCTGTCTGCATGACGAGAGTACCAAAGGCTGAGGGACAGAAGCATTCATGGAGAAGGACAGAAGCATTCATGGAGAAGGACAGAAGCATTCATGGAGAAGGACAGAAGCATTCATGGAGAAGGACAGAAGCATTCATGGAGAAGGACAGAAGCATTCATGGAGAAGGACAGAAGCATTCATGGAGAAGGACAGAAGCATTCATGGAGAAGGACAGAAGCATTCATGGAGAAGGACAGAAGCATTCATGGAGAAGGACAGAAGCATTCATGGAGAAGGACAGAAGCATTCATGGAGAAGGACAGAAGCATTCATGGAGAAGGACAGAAGCATTCATGGAGAAGGACAGAAGCATTCATGGAGAAGGACAGAAGCATTCATGGAGAAGGACAGAAGCATTCATGGAGAAGGACAGAAGCATTCATGGAGAAGGACAGAAGCATTCATGGAGAAGGACAGAAGCATTCATGGAGAAGGACAGAAGCATTCATCCTTGCCATACAGCAATGTATCAGTCATGTCGATAGCAACGTTACTGTTGCCACACCACCGTAACACGACCAAGCCCTGGAATAAGAATGTCCAAGCCCAAGAAATCCAACTAGATGTTATCCAAAAACTTAATATTAAAACATGCCAAGAATTCAGGCCATTGTATCAGTTTGTAGCCCATGAAAATTGTCCTTTAGCAGTAGGTCTTGTTATGATTCTTCCAATTTGTCAATTTATTTATCAGTTACAGAATCCTCCCTCCTTTAATCACTTTAGTTTTTGATTTTGTGTAAAATGTACTACATATTTACTTTATCAAACTATTGGTCACAGCAATGTTGAATGAACTGCAAAATGCATGCTTTACAAGAACGCACAATTTTGCATTCTGTCATTTGCAAACATGTTGGTTCACCATTAACGTCTTCCATTACATTGTTTTGGAGAAACTCACCAAATGTGATTTGGGATAACACTGAGAAAATTTACAGATGCATAGAACAAAATTGCTGTGATAATGCCATCTTGTAAAGCCAAGTCACTACGATTACGTTGGAGTAAAGCTTTACAAAAGCGAAGCTACGTAAAATTAATGAGGATGTCTGTATTCACATAGTGATTGACATCTGTCGTATTTCCCCTGCATTACCCACATCTTATTTGCCGTTTAGCAAATTCTCTGCACAAAATGAAATCTGCAATAAGATGGTGCTGTGTCATTGTGTAATTTTTGCAGGCTAGAAGTAGTGCATAAAAACAATTTACTGCCTAAGCATTATTTTGCAGTTGAGACGAGTGAACAGGTAAACTGCTGCATTACTGTGGCACATTCCACCAGACACAAATCTGAACGAACATGGCAACAACTTCATATTGCCAGAATAGCCCTGTAATTGCAGTCCATTTGCTCCTCAAGTACTGAACGTAATTTTTACTGTACTAATTTTCACATGTGTAACAGTAGTTGCTATTAATAGTATAAATTTATAGTCTTAGTTGTTGAATACTTTAATAAGCAGCATGGGGCAAAGCCGCTAAAATAAATAGACATATTAAAAAATAAGCTGACATATATTGAATCAAAGTACAAAATTGTATGCAATAACTTTTTACTACCATAATACTGTAATACATTTAAGAAATGCACTTTAAAGAAACCTACAGAAGAGTAAGGTACTTCCCTCACTTCCAGGAAGTGTTATCTATCTCTTTCACAAGGGTCGTAACATGAAATTATGATATTATGTCATGAATCATTACAAATACCAGCACATCTGCTAGTTTTACTGAATACTTTTCAGTAAGAAGACTAGTCTTCAGTTCAGTATGGTATTTAGAATCCACACTGTTTTACATAAAAATTCTTACACTTACACAATCTAATGAGACTGCATATTCAGACAAATTACTTAATATAACTCAAACCTTCTGCACGTCCTCCAATGAGAAAGGTTGGTGGAAAATTTCCCAATTAACCATGGAAAAATATTTCCGAGTTACCCATGAAACAGTCACGCAGTCTAATTTAGGTACCTATGCTAAGTATTCTTGTGATTTACATTAAGAAACAAACAAGAAGCATTAGAACAAACTCTCAATACAGCACAGCAAATTTTAAAAAAACAAAGTCTCATAAGTCGTGCTGAAGATCAGCAGCACTGTTGCGACAAAAATCCTCTCCAGCATTAAGTTACTTAAAATATATCCTCATATCAGTCTTTGAGAAAGTATCACATACTACAGACTATAGTTAAAACATTGTGTTCCCTTTATCAAAATACTGTGCACAAGTGTTGGCATAGTTTGATACCGACCTTTCTCTTGGACTTGCAAATATAAGTTTAAAATTACTCTAAATCTTATATCACAGTACTGAGTGTATATTGAGTTATGGGCCACAATATGAGCTCCAATTATATAATAATTTATACATTTGAACGTTTAGTAAACTACTATTTACACGACCCTTGAGGGCGGACAGATCTTCAGGGGGTTAAGGAACATTCTTTGAGAAACAACCATTAGAATTATTGAAAACACAGAAAAAACAACAAAGACTTAAATATTGTCTCGCATTATGCACAATGCATACTGCACTTTTGCATTTCTTCCCAATGATGCCTTTTACTCCTAATGATACTGGAAATAACAGTACCAGCTGCCTGAAAATCTTTCATATTACAAACAGCTCATTTGGTACTCAAGTGTGTAACATATGAAAAAATAAAAAATCAATTTGCACTATAACAGTAGTCTATACTTCGGCATCTAGTAAGAAAAGTACCTATATTATCCTTATATTAACAAAACATATTATTAGCCCCCAACCCACCCCCCTTCTGAATGTTTCGTGCATCTCAACAGCATACAGAAATATTTAATCTCTACAAGATAGTAGTAACGGAAACTGGAATGTGGCTATTAATTTTCAAAATCTGATTGACACCAAATACTGAGAAAGTACTTCCCACACACCGATATTAAGATGAAACATTAAAGAGAAAACTGATTTAACTACATGAATTCTACGGAACAAAATTTACTTCTGAACAATCTACAGTTTAAAGAGCACAACTGGAATTAAATTAAGCAGGACTTGTTGAGGCCGTACCATTCTAAAAGGGAGACGGGTTGGGGGCTTACTGTTGAACAGCTGCAGGCTGGCTGTAACTGTATGCATATGGCATTGGCTGGTGGTATTGGCCAAATGGATTTGTTGCCATGTTTTGGTAAGCACATGGATTGGCCTGTGGAGGTGGCCTTGTTGACTGGAAGAACTTGTGGCCTAATATGCTCTGTAAGTTAGCATCTGCTGCACCAGCCTGCATCATAAATGGTGGTGGTACAGCATACATTCCTTGGGCTGCAGCCTGATTTCCACCAGTTGCTGGACCATAAGACTGAGCACTGTTTCTCTTTATTCTTTGGCCCTGCTGGTAACCATTTCTCCCAGTCTGGTTATTATATGGTCTTCCATTCTGTGGACTGTAACTCTGTGGTGTGTACATATTCTGCTGGCCATATCCGTTCTGATGGGCAAACCCTGACTGACTGTAACCATTCTGCTGTTGCGGCTGCTGCTGCTGTGGTTGCTGTTGGTGCTGCTGCTGTTGCATATATCCATTGCCGTTTCTATAGCCAGCTTCAGAATTATTTTTGAGATTACCATTTGAGATATATCTCGGCACAGAGGAATGACGATATTCTTGATCATTGACATTCTGCATCGGCTGCCAGTTGTTTGGTATGTTTCTTGATACATTTTGTGTACCAGTGCCAGTTGCATCCTTGCTACGCGTGTTCCAACGATTGCGTCCTGTAAAAAACACACACACACAAAATTACCTTCCCTGACGATGTACACCATGAAATTGCATTAGCATATTTCCCACCTATTTCATATCAAAACCTTACCCTTTCCAGTAAAAGCAGTTCTAGCTAATGCTGCTAAATCAATCAGTTTTGGGTTGACTGGCTGATTGGCTTCCTCCAAAACAGCAATAAGTTCTTTCGCCTGGCGTGCATTGTTTGGTGTAAAAAATGCATATGCTGTCCCACTCAGGTTACAACGACCAGTTCTTCCAATACGGTGTATGTAGTCCTCTGAAGTGTTAGGATAGTCAAAATTGATGACATATTTCACATCTTCAACATCTGAAATTAATAAATTCAGATTATGTACACACAAAAAAGGACTTGTTTACTTAAACACATTAAACAAGAATTTAATTCCAAAGCTTATTAAAAAAACTGTGGCAGAAGGCTGAACAGTTCTGAATATAAAGTGAAAGGGTTGAATAGCTGTTCTATATCTAAAAAACGATTTTCTTAAAATAATTACAATCAATTTTACCAACTTACCCAGACCTCTGGCTGCAACATCAGTGGCAACTAGAATGGGACACTTCCCATTCCTGAACTCTGAAACCAAAGATCAAGGTGTGGAGAAGCTTATCAAAAACTATTATTCAAGGATTGAACATTAATTAACAATACAACCAACCTGTTAACACATAATCTCTTTCAGGCTGTGACTTGTCTCCATGAATACTGATTGCTGGCCACCTGGAACAATTTAATTGATCAGTTACTAGTTTTATATTAAAATTACACTTACAATGAAGGCAAAGTACAAGATATTATCTCACCCTTCTCTTCGAATGGATTTAGTTATGTCATCAACCTTCTTCTTTGTCTCAACGAAGATTATCGTTTTATTCCCCTTCTCAGAACATATCTCTCTCATCAGCTGTGACAGTCTGAGTGTAAAAAATAAAACTTTATGAGGAACAAATTAAGTTCTAGACACTTACAATGAACTTTACTTGACCAAGAAAAAGTACAAAATTTCAAAGAAGCACAGAAAAAAAAACCACCACTAACTTTGTTTCCTTTTCATGCTCCTGGCAAACGTCAATAATCTGCATAATGTTATGGTTGGCAGCAAGTGTCAATGAACCAATATTTATCTGTATATAATCTGTAAGGAAGTCTTCTGCTAATGCCTGCACCTCTTTAGGCCATGTAGCTGACCACATCAATACCTGGCGATCTGGTCTGATCTGTTCAATTATTTTTCGAATCTGTGGTTCAAATCCCATGTCTAACATGCGATCTGCTTCATCAAGCACTAAGTACGTACAACGCCGCAAGTTTGTAATTCCCCTCTCCAGAAAGTCTATGAGACGACCAGGTGTGGCAATCACTATCTCCACTCCTCTCTCCAGATCACGAGCCTGTATAAGGAGAATTTAAACTGCTTACATCACCGCCATGCAAAAAAGGTTATCAGTATAGAATGTAAAATGGAAGTCCCAAAATAAAGCATATATGCTATGCTTATTCACACAATTATAAATTACTGAATTATTTATCTCAGTAATTTTACTTTGTATTAGATGTTAAAATTAGTGGAAGACCACAAAAACTACACCTGCTCATTTCACTACATATTAAGATAAAATCTTACTAACTTGTGGTCCCTTTGGGGCTCCTCCAAAGATGCACGTATTACGGATAAATGTTGCTGTCCCAAAATCTCTGGCCACTGTCTGTATCTGCTGGGCCAATTCTCGTGTAGGAGCAAGAATAAGGACAATAGGACCATCACCACGAGACAACCTTTTCTGGTTGTTGATGTGTACTGTGGCTGGCAGGACATACTGCAAAAAATGATATTAATGACAAATGTTAAATACAGTGAAAACTTTGTTTTACATTGCTGAGTGGTCCAGAATTAAAAAACAAAATTGAGGAAAATGTTAAAACCCACAAAATGAGCAAAAACACATGTAATTAGCCTATACAATTGAAAATCGCAATCATCTCCAATACTTTGTATAAAATCTGTGTAAGTGAAGGAAATTAAAAGTACAATACAATGTTCATAGAATAATTTGTGGTAGTAAATTTCACCAGTTCTTAAAAAATCAGATGTAAAACAGCAAGTAAAAACTTGTCAAAAGATTGAAATTGGTATCTGGGTACAAGGTAATCAAGCTGTTTTCCAACAAGCTACGACTCCAATTATACATTCAAAATATGCGTTTTAGAGATTATCCTTTGTGCTTTCCCAGAAAAATCCAAAACTGATGAACATATTGAATTAAACCAAAAACAACACAGAAGCTAAGTAGTTAAACCATAAGTATACATGCTTACACCTGCTTCATGACAATTTGTCACCATTGCTGTAGCTGTTTAACCTGTTAAATGGGTAGTTTGCACGCATGAGCCTCTTCCGCAGTGGGTAATAGGTGCCAGGGGGCCCGTGCGCGGTGGTGCTGCATATTGTTCACACGCATAAAAGTTTTCCTTCATGTTTTCGTTGTTTAATTTAAATTGATATTGGAAATAAATAAAATATATTGTAGAAGTTAACAAAACTTTATTTTCACAATATTACAAATCGTTTCAGTGTAAAATATTTTAAAACAAGGTGCTGCACACAAGGACACTTCGCATTCTGAGCACCAGTATGAAGTATCTTTGCGATGGTCTTTTCTCGTGCACACCACACACCACCTTGTTGGTCTTTTTTGTTGTGGGCCGCAGAAGGTCTGAAAAATGCCTGGCTGTAAGGCGCGTTTTCGGCGTTCCAGGTGGGTATCCTACTGACGTCATTTCTTGTGGTGAAGATATGGTCAACTGTTCCCCATGACTAATCATGAAGCTCATTCTACTTTGTTCGTCACTATGCTTCTTGTACATAATGTATGCATTGAAGCATGCAATTTCCAACAAGTGGCGGAAAAGCTTCTGATAATTTTTTTCAGTCTGCTCCTGGCCATCTGGTAGCTTTGTAACTAAGAATCTCAACTATCCATGCCCCCGTATTCTTGTTGTAGTCAATGACAACATGTGGCTTTTGAACGATTCCCTTCTTTGAGTTTACATTTAAACACATTATCACAGAAAGTGCTGACCATAATGTCTCTTTTGTCCTTCCATTTCATTACCATCTGCTTGCCTCTGTACCCTGTTATGTACTTCCCTTTCTTCAGTTTTTCCTTTTTTACGAAGCCAGGGGACCCCTTCCTGTCTTGCCACATTGTACCGACAACATTGGTGTTATTGCTGGTTAGTTTGTGCACCAAATCTGGACTGGTGTACCGGTTGCCTAGATAAATGCAGTGGCCTTTCCTGGGTAGATCGTGCGCAAGCTCCAAACAATTTGAGAGGTTTTTTTCATCTGGATAGGGGCTACCATAGTTAGTGTCCTTTCCAGTGTAAATAAAGTCCTATACATAAGCGAAACTGCTTTCACAGGGTTCATACAATTTGATGCCAAATCTGCTATGCTTTGATGGAATATATGGCCTCCATCCAAGCCGTCCTTCCCAGAACAACGATTTGTCAACAGTGATGTTCCTTTCTGGCATGTATACTGATCTGAATTTAAACTGCAGATGCTCTATAATGGGGTGAACATTGAATAGTTTTCTGCTGATAGTGCCTAGTGGGTCATACGAGGTATTGTCAGCGAAGAGGAGGAATTTCAGTGAAAGATGAAACAGCTTTGCACCAGCCAGTTTCCTGAAGAAAAGTATGTGTCAACTAATTCTCCATATTTTGAAAACTTTCAGAACTCTTACTGATACTATCATCACTTTCTAAAAGCAGCTGTTAAATCTCCGAATCTGATAAATGACTTCTTTTCGCCATTGCAAAAGATCATTCACTAACGCAGCAGTAAACACAGACGAAGAAGGCCCACTTTTGTGGCTGCTTCACTGCATGCGCACTCAAGTAGACAATGTTATAACTAGCCTAGAACATGCTGTATTGCCTGAAGAGAGCTCCCATCTAGTGGATGAAGCTCAATACCACAGCGTCAAACGGCAGGCCGTTATCTCTTCATTCCCACTTTCTACTAGCCACAAAACGCAGTGGACGTATATATCCGTTGAACCCACTGAATTAACAGAGTGTGGACAGATATCTGTCATACCCACTTAAAGGGTTAATGCTTTTCTTGTGAGCCTCACTTAATAAACTGTGGTGAGTAAGTGTTATTTTAAGCTCGACGAGAGAAACAGACCTGAAAAAATGAGTTTACTTTCCAGGTGACATTACACGCTTATTAGAAGCTGGCTCAGAGAACTTCTGTACACTGTGTAAAATGCAAATTTGAAAGAAAGCTCAGGTGCTACAGTTTCACTTCATGCCCTATATCGCTGCTGCCAATCTTCCCGATCTACAGTGTATGGTGCAAAGTATATATTTCCATGAACATCTCTGTCACAGAACATAGTCTGCATGGAAAGTATATTTTCAGCATTTCAGAAAATGCTTTCACCTCTACCTGCATTCGCTGAAGAGCCACTCCCCCTCTCCACACATCCAGTAGGTGTGCTCATTTTACAAGTGTTATGTGGTGTGGTGGCTGTAATGGCTATTGGGTGACTTAAATCACTAGGCATTGAGAGTTAACTAGCCAGAAATGGGCTGAGCTATGTTTCCTCGAGAGACACTCTTCAAATTTAAAAGAGATGATAATCAATATTGTTGCCAAATAGAGTACACCGGAAGTACATGCAAAAAGATGAGGCTGAGTTATAAGAGGCACAAGGAAAGGTGGTGGTTAGGCCCCTCAGTCCGGAACACTTTGCATAGACTGTCTCTTTCCATTACTGCTGCAGCCTAGCAGTAGTTTCAAAATTGCACAGTTAAGTTGTAAATTGTTGTGCAAGAAAGATCTATCATGGATACATAAGCATTTCGTCTCAAGTCTCCCTTCTCCACAATGCCCTAAAATATTCCCTAATTCCGCCACCATCCGTGATGCGAACCCTCTGCCTTTTGAGCCACTTGTTCAGTCACATCAAAGATCAATAGGAAGAAAACGGGACAAAGTAAAGTGACACGTGAAGTAAAAACTTTTTGACATAAATCTTACCAACAAGAAATGTAAAATTAGCAAATTTTTAGCACAGATCTTATGGGTTTTTCACAAGGGCTACAAAGTTATAATGTTTCATCATGAAAAATGTGGAAACGGACAATGTAAAATCAAAGTTCCACTGCACCTATATTCAATAACTGCTACAATGAACTCTGCTCATGGAAATTAACAGGAAACCGGTACAAAGACTGCTGAACATTGCGAGACGTTAAGGACAATGAGCTAAATATTGTGAGGCCCTTGTCAACTACAACCTTGCAAGCAGACAAGCAAAGAAGTCATCCTGGAAGGCATTCTATGAGGAAATCTAGAGCACAGCTGCTCAAGCCACACTTTACAGAATCCTAACTAGAGTACCAATCAATCTAGGAGGTACGTTGAAGGAGAATGGGGAACATACAAAGACAGCACATGAGACACTGGAACTGCTCCTCAAAACTCACTTTCCTCAATATGCTCTGCTGGACAACACAGACCAGAATGTGATCCCAGCGAGACAATGGTTCTCAGACACTAAGAGAGTGCAACAGGCAGGAGAGAATCTCTTTAAGAGTCCTATGCAGGTTATTCAGGGTTAGCCTAGCAGTAGGAATCATTCCCAATGTTTGGAGGGCAGTGAAGGTTGTCTTCAAAGCCAGGGAGAACTGATCATATGAAGGCCAAGGATATGAGACCAACCAATCTGTCCTTCATTCCCAAAACATTGGAACAACTGGTTAATCTATATGTTGGGGAGAGGAGGCTAATTAGGGCCCCTCTACATTCAAACCAAAATGCATATCAACCAGGTAAATCATGTGAGACCGTTCTCAACTAACTCGTTGGGAGGCTGGAGAAAGCACTTCACTTCCAAGAAACAGCCCTCTGCATCTTCCTGGATACCGAGGGGGGCCTTCAATAACATGACCTTCAATTCCATTGTAAGGGCAGCAGAGGTGCATGACCTAGGGACCACTATATGTAGGTGGACAAGGGCCATGCTTAGTGGAAAGAAGGTAGAGGCTACCATGATGAATGAAAAGATGGTAAGTAACATCACTAGAGGCTGCCCACAAGGAGGAGTTCTGTCCCCTTTATTGTGGAATCTAGTGGTGAATGAACTCACTGAGGAACTAAATTCCAGACAATGCTTCTGCCAAGGATATGCAGATGACCTTGTCATAGTAATACTTGGCAAATTTACTGACAGAAATATGGCACACAGAGGATTGGACATTGTGCAAAATTGGTGCATTAAGCATGATCTGAGTGTTAATCCTAACAAGACTGTTGTGGTACCATTTACAAAGAGGCAGAGCCAACACTCAAGTTGGAATCTATAGCTCTTCAATGAAACTGTACCTGTGAAGGGGGTAGTCATATCTAGTGGTAACCTTAGATGAGAAACTAAATTGGACCCTTCACATTAAGAGTATCTGCTCCAAGGCAAAAAGTACTCTAGTGAGTAAAAGAAGGGCTTGTGGTAAAAACTGGGGCCTAAGCTCAAGAGGTATGCACTGGATATACACCACAGGGGTTAGACATATGATTTCCTACAGGGCCATGGTGTGGTGGAAGAAGGTAGAACAGCGGGTTGCAGCTAAGGAGCTTGCAAATTTGCGGAGACTGGCCTGCTTAGGCATAACAGGGTGCAGCACACCAACTGCTAGGATGAAAGCCGTGCTGGACGTGCCTCCACTACACCTTTGGGTCAAGATGGACACAGCAGCTGGGGCATACAAACTGGCAAAAAATGGATCTCATCGGGATATCCAGGATCACACACTAACATAGTGAGGTAAACATAGGAATGGCTGGGGAAATGCCTGCAGACTATATAATAACTCCGAACTGCTTCAGCACGCCTTACAATATAATAATTGGAAGCAGGAAGCAGTGGGAACAAACAGTTCGACGCCATATGGGGGACATTGTTTGGTTCACCAATGGGTCAAAATCAGACCAAGGTGTTGGGGCAAGGGCGTACGGGGTTCGGCTCAGACTGGAGGGCATCATCTCTCTAGGAAAACTGGCCTCTGTATTCCAAGCTGAAATTACTGCAACCAGGGCATGTGTGGAGAAGAATATGCATAGGTGCTACAATGACCATAGCATCTACATCTATTCAGACAGCCAGGCAGTTCTGAATCACTGGCAGCTCCTGCAATAAGATCTAAGATTGTTGCAGAATGCCACAGGACTCTGGTGGAGCTAGGGGGAAGCAACAGGATAAATCTAGTATGGGTCCCTGGCCACTCAGGATCTGTGGCAATGAACAAGCAAACAGATTGGCCAGGATGGGGTAACAACTTCCTTTATTGGACCGGAATGTGTCCTGACAATCACCAAGGTTACGATCAAACGAACTATGGAAATGGCTCAGGAAACAGCATGTATACTATTTGACAAAGGTCCATAAACAAGAACATGGTAAGGTAATGATGCCCAAGCCATGTTTGAAAAGAAGCTCTATAATCCTGGGATTGAACAGGAAAGATCAAACATGACTGGACTAATGACCGGCCATGGGAATTTCAAAAAACACCTACACACAATGGATATAACGGAAGAAGACCCTAAATGTAGGATCTGTGATGAGGGTGAAGAAACTGCATCACACCTAATCTTCAAATGCATGGCATTGGAGAGCATAAGATACAGAATCTTCTGGACAACTAGACCTGAAGAAATTGTGTAACAAAAAACTGGTAAAGGGACTTCTTGCACTATTTAAGGGCATTGGTTGGCTTAACTAGATACACAGGAAGCAATACCGCACAAACTTTGTTTCGGTGTGGGCAGCGGCGGGTTAGACCTAAGCTGTTTTAGCTTCCCTGTCAAAATCAAATCAAACCAAATTCTGCTCATAAATGCAGCCATTTGCCTTAGGAGACAAACTTCAACATTCTCAAGAATTAATTTACTGTATCTGGAATTAGTTAACCCAGCAGGCTAACTACAGTTAACATTAACATTAAAAGGTTTGACCACTAAATGCTGTCAGCATCATTTCCTGATACATAATATACCCAGCAAGTTACATATGCATCTTAACTGCCTGATGGGTGTGGCAATCTGGTGTGGGTGGTGAGGGCAAGGAGGCAGTATGGGGAGGAGAGGGGAGGGATAGCATGTTGGTTGGTTGGTTGGTTGGTTGGTTGGTTTGTTTGTTTAAAAGAGGGGGAAGGGACCAAATTGCTAAGTCACTGGTCTCTTGTTCCGAATAAAACAATGCCACAAGGATGAGAATAAGAAGCAAGACTGATAACAAAAACAGACAGAAAAGTAAAACCATAAGAATGGCGGAAGGGCAACGAAAACTTAAATGGACAAAAGGGGAGAACAAAAACACAAACACAAGAAACAGGTAGAATACATTAAACGACAAATGGCTGGCTGATCATGACAATAAAAAGAGAAGCCAGACACACTGCAACACATTAAAACATCCACCCTGAAAGCATTAGGATGGAGGACACAGAGGAACAAAGAACGTGCACTAAAACTTGGATCCAATGATAAAACCCACCCTCACAAAAAACATGTAAAACCAAATCAGCTGATGTGGTGTCAGATAATATTAGTGGCAAAGAGTCTGGTAGCCGAAGATTTTGTCGCAGAACAGTCAACATGGGACAGTGCACCAGAATATGGGCCATTGTCAACCAGACACCGCATCCACACTGAAGCGGGTCTTCAAGGCGCAGGAGGTAGCCGTGGGTCATCCAA
Source organism: Schistocerca piceifrons (assembly GCF_021461385.2). Taxonomy (NCBI): domain Eukaryota; kingdom Metazoa; phylum Arthropoda; class Insecta; order Orthoptera; family Acrididae; genus Schistocerca; species Schistocerca piceifrons. Next base: position 672,773,808 of record NC_060140.1, on the reverse strand, counting down.
GCGTGGGCAATGTGGAGCCAGCACAGAACCACAGAGTCCCTGTGAGAGGCCCGTGTGAAGGACTGCCACACATTCATAGTCTCCTTAATGGAATGCCATTTGTTGTGCGTATTGAGACTATGCTATTCTGTCTCCCAAAGCCGAAAAACCTGGTGGCATAAAAATGAATGCAGGTCAGTTATTGGAATGCCGATCTCCATCATCAGTGGTTTCCATGTAGCCAGTCAGCAAGTTCATTGCCTGGGATTCCGACGTGTCCTGGGGTCCAAACGAACACCACTGAACGACCAGACCGTTGCAGGGCATAGATGGACTCCTGTATGGTCACTACCAAATGATGACAAGGGTAACACTGGTCGATCTTGTAGGCTGCTGAAGGAGTCAGTACACAGAAGAAACGACTCCCCAGGATATGAAGAGTGGTGCTCAAAGTGCACGAGATATAGCCACCAGCTCTGCAGTGTAGGGCAAGGAATGCTGTTCAGCATGTCCTCCATGGACATACATGAAGCCGAGATGACCATCAGCCATTGATGTAAACCACTTTGTGGCCTCGGTACATGTCAATAAGTCTAGATGAAATGGCAGCGGAGAGCTGCGGGTTTAACTGAGTCCTTAAGGCCACGTGAAAGGTCAAGGTGAAGCCGCGGCATAGGTGTACACCATGGAGGTGTACACATGGAGTACAGGTAGTAAAAGCAAGGACTCCAGTTCAGATAGAAATGATCCAAGGCTAACTTCAATTGATGGGAGATGAACTGCCATGGGTGGGAAGAGGAGACAGGTGATACGGATACACAGGAGAACTACGAACACATGCAAAGTAATTGGCCAGCAGTTGTACACACCTAACCTGCAACGGAGGGACTCTGGCCTCCACGAGGACACTGGTCGCCGGACTCGTCCTAAAAGCTCCTGTCTCTAGGCGACCGCCACAGTGGTGCACTGGGTCGAGTGAATGCAATGCTGAAGGTGCTGCCGAGCCATAAACCAGACTCCCATAGTCAACGCAGGATTGAACAAGGGCTCTGCTGAGCTGCAGCAGCATACAGGGATCTGCACCCCAGTTTTTTTGTTGTTTTAGGGCAAAAAACTGCTATGGTCATTAGCACCTGGTCTGTGACTTAGGAAAAGGCAAAAAACGAAAATGGAAACCGGCAGCAATGGGAATGAAACTCAAAAAATGGGAGAAACTAAAAGCAGAAGGAAAGCTTAAAAAACCACTACAGAAAGGGGTTGGTTGTCCCCAAAAAGAGCTTCAAATGACTGACGTCATCTCACTGGCACTAATAAACACGAGAAAGCGATTGGCTGAGCGTGTGTCATCTGCTAAAATGGACGATATATCAGGCGACAGCTGTAGACGGGCGCGTAACTGAGTAAAATAGGTGCACTCAAGTAAAACGTGTCTTACCGTCCACAGCAGAGAGCAGTGGGGACAGAGTGGGGGAGGATCGCCGCTTAAAAAATGTCTATGGCTAAAACGACAGTGCCCTATCCGGAGTCTAGTTAAAATTACCTCCTCCCGACGACGCGTTCGGAAGAGGTCCAAGCACAGGAAAGAGCTTTCACGTCCCACAATTTATTATAGGGAAGTGTCGACCAATGTGTGTGCCATAAAAGAACAACACGACGACATAAAACACTCCGTAGATCGGCAAAGGGAATCGTGCGAATAGCCGGCCAAAGAAGAGAGACTGCAGCCTTGGCCGCTATATCGGCCGCCTCATTTCCACAGATACCAACGTGTCCTGGGATCCAAAGGAACGCCACAGAGACGCCCCACAAGTGGAGCAAGCGTAGGCAGTCCTGAATCCGGTGGACCAGAGGGTGGACAGGGTAGAGAGCTTGGAGACTGAGGAGAGAGCTGAGAGAACCTGAACAGATAACACACTGTATCCGCTGATGGCGACTGATGTATTGGACAGCCTGGAGAACAGCGTAAAGCTCCGCAGTATAAACCGAACACTGGTCGGGAAGCTGAAATCGATTTGGGTTGTCGCCAACAATATATGCAGTCCCTACACCTAATGATGTGAGCCATCAGTGTAAATAAATGTGGCTTCCTTCATTTGTGCACATAGAGCAGAAAATGCCCGACAATAAACAAGTGAAGGGGTACCATCCTTGGGAAACTGACAAAGGTCACGGAGCAGGCAGGTCCGGGGACGGAGCCAAGGCGGTGCTGTACCCCAAGTTGTCAAGAACGTTTTAGGAAAGCGGAAGGAAAGAGAATGGAGCAGTTGACAGAAGCGGACTCCCGGTGGTACTAGGGAGGAAGGGCGGCCTGCATACCCTAAATCCAAGGAGGCGTCGAAAAGTGTCATGGGCCAGATTAGCAGGCATGGAAGACAAATGGCTAGCATAACGACTTAGGACAGCTCGCCAATTGGACAGCGGAGGTTCAGCAGTATCAGCATAAAGGCTTTCCACACGGCTGGTGTAAAAAGCTCCGGACACTAAACGTAATCCACGGTGGTGGATCGAGTCGAGACGCCGAAGAATAGACAGCCGAGCAGAGGAGTAAACTATGCTTCCATAGTAGAATTTCGAGCGCACTAAGGCGCGATAGAGGCGGAGGACCACTCGGTCTGCTCCCCAGGAGGTACCATTCAGGACACGGAGGGTGTTGAGGGATCGCAGACAGCAAGCCGAAAGATAGGCAACGTGGGAGGACCAGCACAGTTTTCTGTCAAAGATAAGACCCAAGAATTTAGCGACGTCCGCAAACGGAAGGTTGACAGGTCCTAGATGGAAGGAAGGTCGCAGAAACTCCTTTCGTCGCCAAAAATTAACACAAACGGTCTTACTGGGAGAAAAACGGAAGCCTGTTTCAATCCCCCAAGAGTGGAGGCGATTGAGACAGCCTTGAAGACGACGTTCAAGAAGGCTGGTCCGTTGAGAGCTGTAGTAGATCGCAAAATTGTCCACAAAGAGGGAGCCCGAGATATCAGGAAGGAGACAATCCATAATTGGATTTGTAGCAATGGCAAACAGTACAACTCTTAGCACGGAGCCCTGGGGTACCCCGTTTTCTTGGGAGAAAGTACGGGAGAGAGTAGTGTTCACCCGCACTTTAAATGTGCACTCTGCCATAAATTCGCGAAGAAAAAGGGGCAACAGACCGTGAAAGCCCCAAGAGAACAGTGTGCGGAGGATGCCTGTCCTCCAACAGGTATCGTATGCTCTCTCCAGATCAAAAAATATTGCTACTGTCTGGGGTTTCCGGAGAAAATTGTTCATGATATAAGTGGAGAGAGCAACAAGATGGTCAACTGCAGAACGATGCTTTTGGAAACCGCATTGGGCAGGTGTTAAAAGACTGCGGGACTCCAGCCACCAAGCTAAATGGCAATTCACCATATGCTCCAAAACCTTACACTACTCGTGAGAGAAATGGGTCGATAGCTAGAGGGGAGATGTTTGTCCTTTCCAGGTTTCTGACCAGGAACAACGATAGCTTCCCGCCATCGTCTGGGAAAAGTACTGTCTGTCCAAATTCTATTATAAAGGTGAAGTAGGTAACACAGACTATGGTATGATAAATGCAGCAACATTTGGATGTGGATACCATCCGGTCCTGGGGCGGAGGAGCGAGAAGAAGAGAGTGCATGTTGGAGTTCCCGCATGGAGAAAACAGTATTGTAGCTTTTGCGATTTTGAGAGGAGAAAGCAAGACGCCGCACTTCCGCTGCACGTTTCTTCGGGAGAAACGCTGGCAGATTATTTGAAGAGCTCGAAATCACAGCGAAGTGTTGACCCAATGAGTTAGAAATTGCGATGGGGTCCACTAATTTATCATGCACGACAGTGAGCCCTGAGAGAAACTAGGCGCACCTGATAGCCGTCGAATCTGTCTCCGAACTTCCGAGGGAGTGAAGGTGTTAAATGAGCTAGTAAAGAAGTCCCAGCTTGCCTTCTTGCTATCGCAGATGACGCGACGGCACCACGCACGGAACTGCTTATAGCGGATACAGTTGGCCAATGTAGGATGGTGTCTGAAAACGCAAAGAGCACGTCGCCGCTCACATATTGCGTCACGGCATGCCTCGTTCCACCAAGGAACTGGGGGGGGGCACCGGGGCAATTCGGAGGTGCGAGGTATTGAACGTTCCGCAGCTGTAAGAATAACGTCTGTAATATGAGTGACCTCAATGTCGATGCTAGGAAAGTGACTCATCGAATGTCGCTGGAGACGAAAAAAGTGTCCAAACGGCTTGGGCGAACTTCCAGCATCTCGGGTGCATATATGGCAGTTGTGGCTGCAATCTAAGGACACATGGAAAGTGGTCACTCGAGAGTGTATCAGCAAGGGCGAACCATTCGAAGCGCCGAGCTAGTGGAACAAAATGGCTCTGAGCACTATGGGACTCAACTGCTGAGGTCATTAGTCCCCTAGAACTTAGAACTAGTTAAACCTAAATAACTTAAGGACATCACAAACATCCATGCCCGAGGCAGGATTCGAACCTGCGACCGTAGCGGTCTTGCGGTTCCAGACTGCAGCGCCTTTAACCGCATGGCCACTTCGGCCGGCGGCTAGCTGAACAGTACCGACCAAAAGGTCCAAATGAGAGAAATTTATCGTGGAGGCAGACAAAAATGTAGGGTCCCCAGTGTTGAGGCAAACAAGATCCGCTTGGTGGAAGACGTCTAGCAATAGTGAGCCACGCGGACAAGGATGTGGAGATCCCAAAAGCGGGTGGTGGGCATTGAAGTCCCCAACCAGCAAATAGGGGGGTGGAAGCTGACCAAGAAGATGAAGATCAGCTCATGCCATTGATGTGGACGATGGAATGTATACAGTACAAAGAGAGAAGGTGTATCCAGAAAGGGAAAGACTGACAGCGACTGCTTGGAAGGAAGTGTTTATGGGGATTGGGTGATAATGGAGAGTATTATGGAGAAGAATCATGAGTCCTCAATGTGCTGGAGTGCCTTCAACAGAGGGGAGATCAAATCGGACTGACTGAAAATAGGGGAAAACAAAGCAGTCGTGGGGACGCAGCTTTGTTTCCTGAAGACAGAAGATGACCGGCGAGTAGGATCATAAGAGGATCGTCAATTCATCCCGATTGGCTCGAATGCCGCAGATATTCCAATGGATAATGGACATAGGGTGGACAGAAAATGGAAAAATGTGACCAAGGTTGCCGTCAACAACTGCTCAGAGCTTGCGACCGACAGTGTGTAACGGCACTCAGCCAAAGGCAGAAGATCCTGATCCATAGGTTGTTCAGGAGCAGCTCCTGCCACCAGCGATCGGCTGCCAGCAGTGCGCCTCAGCGACACAGAAGACGGCCGAGGGTGGTTACCGCCAGGTGGTGCTGTAGATGAGACACGCCGTGGCGGAGAAGGAGAGGAACTGGGTTTCTTTTTAGCCTTCTTGGAAACATGATGTTTAGATGGAGGAACCAATGGTTGTGAAGTTGGAGTGCGTAAAAAATCTTCATGAGTAGGCTCTTTTTTGGAAGTCCGGGCGTCTGACTTTTGGGATTGAGATTTAGCAGAATCCGATGAAAGGTGAGCCATAGAGTGAGCAGGCGAAAGTGAGGAGGTTGAACGGACGATCTCTGCATTGGCCAATCTGACGACTGTGTCACTAAAGGTGAGATCACAAGTCTGCGTGGTCATCTCCTTTGTTGGCCGAGGAGAGGCAAGGACAGTACTGTATTTTCCTGTCTGAGGCACGGTGGGCTTTCGACTGGCGAATAATTTTCGAGCAGCAAAGGTCGACACCTTTTCCTTCACTGATTTCCTGAATGAGCTTTTCATGCTTAAAATTGGGGCAATCTCGAGAGGAAGCAGCATGGTCACCCATACAGTTGATGGAACGAGGGGATGGAGGTGGACAAGCACCCTCATGGGCATCCTTGCCCCACGCAACACATTTGGCCGGGTTGGAACAGGACTGGCTGGTATGATTGAACTGTTGGCACCGATAGCAACGTGTAGAGTTTGGGACGTAAGGGCAAACAGAAATTATCTCATAGCCTGCTTTTATTTTCGATGGGAGTTGAACTTTGTCAAATGTCAAGAAGACAGTATGGGTTAGAACGATGTTCGTGTCAACCCTTTTCATGACTATGAACAGCCGTTACGCTCTGGTCAGACAGGTAGTGTTGAATATCCTCGTCAGACAATCCGTTGAGGGAGAATGTATAAACGACTCCACATGAGGAATTTAAAGTGCGGTGCGCTTCCACCCGGACAGGGAAGGTGTGGAGCAGTGAAGTACACAGCAATTTTTGTGCCTGGAGGGCACTGAGTGTTTCTAACAACAAGGTGCCATTCCGTAATCTGGAACAAGACCTTACACGACCTGCAATTGCGTTGACATCTTTCTGAATAATGAAAGGGTTGACCGTGGAGAAGTCGTGACCTTCGTCAGACCGAGAAACAACAAGGAACTGTGGCAACGATGGAAGAACTGTCTGTGGCTGAGACTCAGTGAACTTACACTTGTGAGCAGACACAGTGGAAGATGAGGAAACCATTGCAGAAGAATCCCCCATCATTACCGGCGTCTCCAATGGCACGCTCCTCCCTTGTGGGGGTCCTCTCTGAGGGCACTCCCGCCTTAGGTGATTTTTCACACCACAGGTCACACCTACCGAGAAACTGACAGAGGGACCAATCAGCACTTTCGGAAGGTATCAGCTCGGGTTATCACCCCTCCCTGGGCCTGGCCATTACCATGGGGTACGTACGTGTCCTACCTGACTACCCTGGCAGGGAATTATGCGTTACCACGTCACCGGCTATGCATGAAAATGCGTGGGTAGGCCTTCAGACACGCACACGCACAGGGAGCAAAAACAAAGAAAGGGGGGCAAAAACAAAGAAAGGGGGGCAAAAACAAAGAAAGGGGGGGAAAAACAAAGAAAGGGGGGGAAAAACAAAGAAAGGGGGGGAAAAACAAAGAAAGGGGGGGAAAAACAAAGAAAGGGGGGGAAAAACAAAGAAAGGGGGGGAAAAACAAAGAAAGGGGGGGAAAACAAAGAAAGGGGGGGAAAACAAAGAAAGGGGGGGAAAACAAAGAAAGGGAAAGGTGAAGAAGAGAGATCTCAAATGCCACAGGGGAGAAAAGGGTAAGGCAAAAAGAAGGACAAATGAAGGATGAAGACATGCAAGCAGAGAAAACGAAAAATGCGTTACAGTTTCAAGCGTCCGTCTCCAGACGTAGGCACAAAACATACTCCCAGAGGGGGAGTAAGGGAAGGAAAGAGCCGGTGGTGAGGGGAGGGGGGGGGGGGGCGAAGATGGGGGATAGGGAAGGATGCTGAAAAGTAAGGTATGCAGCCCGGAAAGGAAGGAGGGCCACATTAGCTCGGGGTCCCATGCTCGCTATGCACGTATCCACAAAGGAGTTGTGGACCCCTGGGGCGTGCACCCCAGTTGGTGTTGCTCAGGCAGCAGAGGGCAGAGGTGCTGCCAGCACTTACACTTAAGCTGACAAAGGTGAGGAAGCCAAGTCAATCTGATGTCTAAAACCAGCCTCACTCTCCTGGATATGGGGGAGGGAACTATGGGAGGCACAAACTTGGACATGCGAATACGAAGTAACAGGACATTTTGGATAAATATCTGGAGTGGGCCTCCGAGACCCCACTCCTATAATGTGGCAAGGGTATGGTGTCACCAGGTGGTGTCATACACTTCCTGTAAATAAAAAAAGACTGCAACAAGGTGTTGGCATCTGGAAAAGGCTGTTCAGATGGCAGACTGAAGGGACACAAGAGTTATCAGTGGTAGAGTGACCCAGGTGGAAACTGCACTGGCACGGAGAAAGCAGGGACCCACCCTAACCGCTGACACCGTATGTTTCAGTAGCTTACGAAGAACATTGGCGAGGCTGATTAGCCAATAGCTAACCACATAAAGCAGGTTTTTGCCAGGTTTGAGCACTGGTACGATGCTGCTCTCCCGCCAGTGCGATGGAAAGACGCCATCGCACCAGATCCGGTTAATGATCACCCACCAGTGCAATGGAAAGATGCCATCGCACCAGATCCAGTTAAAGATCAAGGAGACTTAGCTTGTAGTCAGACGAGAGATGTTTAATCACCCGACTGGATTCGATCTGGCCAGGAGCTGTCGGGTCAATTTGCAAAGGCACTGAGGATCTCCCACTCTGTAAATGGGGCGTTGTAGGGTTCACTGTGGTATGAAGGGAACAAGAGGACTCTCGCTTCCATCTGCCATTTGAGAGTACGAAAGCCTGGGGGTTAATTCTCTGCTGCAGAGGTGCGAACATAGTTCTCAGCTAAATGTTTGGCAATTGTGTTTGTGTTGTTAGATAACAAGTCATGTATGTTAACACTGAGATCACCTGTTGGGCCCCCTATGGTCAACATGTACCTCTCCCAACATTCCTGTTTCTGTCATCTGATAAGCAGGCGAACACAGGCACGGAGCCATGTAAAGGTTACGAGATGCACCTGGGAAGGATGCCGCTGTAGAGCTGACCAACACTTCTTAATTGCCTCAGCAACTTCCAGTGACCACCAAGGGACTGCCTTTCGCCCAGAGGCACCCTAAAGAATGGGAGAAGACCAGGACTGCAAACCAAGAAATCAATGGCCAAGTATGTGCCATGTGCCACACTGAAATGTGTGTGGGGGCACCTGTATTTCATAGGCAGAGGAAGAGTTGTGACAGTAAATTTGACGCCTCTGCCTGGGCCATTAAGCAGTGCTACGCCACAAGGGGTTATGACCGTTCAAATCTCCCAAAAGTAGGAAAGGTTTAGGGAGTTTATAAATCGGTGCAGCCAATGCGTTCAGGGGTACTGCACCATCTGGAGGAAGATAAACATTGCAGCCAGTCATTTCCCGCTTCGTCCTTATCGTGACTGCCAAATCTTCAACAGGAGTTTGAAGAGGCACAGGTTCACTGCATACTGAGTTCAGACAGACACAAACACCACCTGCCACTGTTCACTATGGTTCTTGTAATATCCCCGACAGCCGTGGAGGGCAGGGGTCCACGTTTCCGGGAACCATGTTTCCCAAGGGCAATGCAGAAAGCAGGTGTAAAGCTTAAGATTTTTTTTTTTTTTTTTTGCTTTAGGGCGCAAAACTGCTGTGGTCATTAGCGCCCGGTCCGTGACTTAGGAAATAATAAAAAACCAGAAATGGAAACCAGCAGCAATGGGAACGAAAGTCATAAAATTTGAGAAACTAAAAGCAGAAGGAAAGCTTAAAAATCCACTACAGAAAGGGGTTGGTTGTCCCCAAAAAAAGCTTCAAATGACTGACATTTCACTGGCACCAATAAAGTCGAGAACGCGATCGGCTGAGCGCGTGTCATCTGCTAAAATGGACGATATATCAGGCGACAGCTGTAGACGGGAGCGTAACGGATTAAAATAGGTGCACTCAAGTAAAAGGTGTCTTACCGTCCACAGCTGAGAGCAGTGGGGACAGAGTGGGTGAGGATCGCCACTTAAAAGATGTCGATGGCTAAAAAGACAGTGCCCTATCCGAAGTCTAGTTAAAATTATCTCCTCCCGACGACGCGTTCGGGAGGAAGAGGTCCAAGCACAAGGAAGAGCTTTGACGTCCTACAATTTATTATGGGGAAGTGTCGACCGATGCGCGTGCCATAAACGAACAACTCTGCGACATAAAACGCTCCGTAGATCGGTGAAGGGAATCGAATGAATAGCTGGCCGAGGAAGAGAGACTGCAGCCTTGGCCACTATATCGGCCACCTCATTCCCACAGATACCAGCGTGTCCCGGGAGCCAGAGGAACGCCACCGAGACGCCCCCCAGGTGGAGCAAGCACAGACAGTCCTGAACCCGGTGGACCAGAGGGTGCACAGGGTAAAGAGCTTGGAGACTGAGGAGAGAGCTGAGAGAATCTGAGCAGATAACGTACTGTATCCGCTGATGGCGGCGGATGTAGTGGACAGCCTGGAGAACAGCGTAAAGCTCCGCAGTATAAACCGAACACTGGTCGGGAAGCCGAAAGTGATTTGGGGTGTCACCAACAATATAGGCACTCCCTATACCTAACGATGTTTTCGAGCCGTCGGTGTAAATAAATGTGGCGGCCGTCATTTGTGCACATAGAGCAGCAAATACCCAACGATAAACAAGTGAAGGGGTACCATCCTTGGGAAATCGACAAAGGTCTCGGAGCAGGCAGATCCGGGGACGGAGCCAAGGCGGTGCTGTATCCCAAGTTGTCAAGAAGGTTTTAGGAAAGCGGAAGGAAAGAGAATGGAGCAGTTGACGGAAGCGGACTCCTGGTAGTACTAGGGAGGAGGAGCGGCCTGCGTATCCTACATCAAAGGAGGCGTCAAAAAAAATGTCATGGGCTGGATTAGCAGGCATGGAAGACAGATGGCTAGCATAGTGACTCAGAAGGACTGCTCGCTGATTGGACAGCGGAGGTTCAGCAGTCTCAGCATAAAGGCTTTCCACAGGGCTGGTGTAAAAAGCTCCATACACTAAACGTAATCCACGATGGTGGATAGAGTCGAGACGCCGAAGAATAGACGGCCGAGCAGAGGAGTAAACTATGCTTCCATAGTCCAATTTTGAGCGCACTAAGGCGCGATAGAGGCGGAGGACCACTCTGTCTGCTCCCCAGGAGGTACCATTCAAGACACGGAGGGTGTTGAGGGATCGCAGACAGCAAGCCGAAAGATAGGAAACGTGGGAGGACCAGCACAGTTTTCTGTCAAGCGTAAGACCCAAGAATTTAGCAACGTCTGAAAACGGAAGGTTGACAGGTCCTAGATGTAAGGAGGGTGGAAGAAACTCCTTTCGTCGCCAAAAATTAACACAAACGGTCTTACTGGGAGAAAAACGGAAGCCGGTTTCAATGCTCCAAGAGTGGAGGCGATCGAGACATCCTTGAAGACGTCGTTCAAGAACGCTTGTCCGTTGAGAGCTGTAGTAGATCGCAAAATTGTCCACAAAGAGGGAGCCCGAGACATCAGGAAGGAGACAATCCATAATTGGATTTATGGCGATGGCAAAAAGTACAACACTCAGCACGGAGCCCTGGGGTACCCCGTTTTCTTGGGAGAAAGTACAGGAGAGATTAGTGTTCACCCGCACCCTAACTGTGCGCTCTGCCATAAATTCGCGAAGAAAAAGGGGCAGCCGGCCTCGAAAGCCCCAAGAGAACAGTGTGCGGAGGATTCCTGTCCTCCAACAGGTATCGTATGCTCTCTCCAGATCAAGAAATATTGCTACCGTTTGACATTTCTGGAGAAAATATTTCACGATATAAGTGAAGAGAGCAACAAGATGGTCAACTGCAGAAAGATGCTTTTGGAAACCGCATTGGGCAGATGTTAAAAGACTGCGTGATTCCAGCCACCAAGCTAAACAGTAATTCACCATACGCTCCAAAACCTTACAGACACTACTCGTGAGAGAATTGGGGCGATAGCTAGAGGGGAGATGTTTGTCCTTTCCAGGTTTCGGAACAGGAACAACGATAGCTTCCCGCCATCGTCTGGGAAAAGTACTGTCGGACCAAATTCGATTATAAAGACAAAGGAGGAAACGCAGACTATGGGTGGATAAATGCAGCAACATTTGGACATGGATACCATCCGGTCCTGGGGCGGAGGAGCGAGAAGAAGAGAGGGCATGTTGGAGTTCCCGCATGGAGAAAACAGTATTGTAGCTTTCGTGATTTTGAGAGGAGAAAGCAAGATGTCGCACTTCCGCTGCACGTTTCTTCGGGAGAAATGCTGGCGGGTAATTTGAAGAGCTCGAAATCTCAGCAAAGTGCTGACCCAATGAGTTAGAAATTGGGACGGGGTCCACTAAGGTATCATGCGCGACAGTGAGCCCAGAGACCGGGGAGAAACTAGGCGCACCTGAGAACCGTCAAAGCCGACTCCAAACTTCCGAGGAAGGCGTGAAGGTGTTAAATGAGCTAATAAAGAATTTCCAGCTTGCCTTCTTGCTATCGCGGATGATGTGACGGCATCGCGCACAGAGCTGCTTATAGCGGACACAGTTGGCCAAAGTAGGATGGTGACGGAAAATGCGAAGAGCACGTCGCCGCTCACGTATTGCGTCACGGCATGCCTCGTTCCACCAAGGAACTGGGGAGCGCCGGGGCAATTCGGAGGTGCGTGGTATTGAACGTTCCGCAGCTGTAAGAATAACGTCGGTAATATGTGTGACCTCATCGTCGACGCTGGGAAAGCGACAGTCATCGAATGTCGCTAGAGACGAGAAAAGTGTCCAATCGGCTTGGGCATATATGGCAGTTGAGGCTGCAGTCTAAGGACACACGGAAAGTGGTCACTCGAGTGTCTATCATCAAGGGCGAACCATTCGAAGCGCCGAGCTAGTGGAACAGTACCGACGGCAAGATCCAAATGAGATAAATTTGTCGTGGAGGCAGACAAAAATGTGGGGACCCCAGTGTTGAAGCAAACTAGATCCGCTTGGTGGAAGACGTCTAGCAATAGGGAGCCACGTGGACAAGGATGTGGAGATCCCAAAGCGGGTGGTGGGCATTGAAGTCCCCAACCAGCAAATAGGGGGGTGGAAGCTGACCAAGAAGATGAAGGAGATCAGCTCGTGCCATTGGTGTGGACGATGGAATGTATACAGCACAAAGGGAGAACGTGTATCCAGAAAGGGAAAGACGGACGGTGACAGCTTGGAAGGAACTGTTTAAGGGGATTGGGTGATAATGGAGAGTATCATGGAGAAGAATCATGAGTCCTCCATGGGCTGGAGTGCCTTCAACAGAGGGACGGAAAATGAGGGAGAACAAAGCGGTTATGGGGATGCAGCTTTGTTTCCTGAAGACAGAAGATGACCGGCCAGTAGGATCGTAAGAGGATCGACAAGTCATCCCGATTGGCTCGAATGCCGCGGATATTCCAGTGGATAATGGACATAGGGTGAACAGAAAATTGAGGACTGTGACCAAGGTTGCTGTCAACTCAACGACTGCTCAGAGCTTGCGACTGACAGCATGGAATGGCATTCAGCCGAAGGCATAAGATCCTGATCCATAGGTTGGTCAGGAGCAGCTCCTGCCACCAGCGATCGGCCGGTTGGCCACCAGCAGTGCGCCTCTGCGACACAGAAGACGGCCGAGGGCGATTTTCGCCAGGTGGTGCTGTAGATGAGACACGCCTTGGCGGAGGAGGAGAGGAACTGGGTTTCTTTGTAGCCTTCTTGGAAGTATGATGTTTAGATGAAGGAGGAACCGATGGTTGTGAAGTTGTGGTACGTAAAAACTCTTCACGAGTATGATCTTTTTTCGAAGACTTGGTGTCTCACTTTTGGGCTCGAGATTTAGCAGAACCCGACGAAGGGTGAGCCATAGAGTGGGCAGGCGAAAGTGGGGAGGTTGAACGGGCGATCTTTGCGCTGGCCGATCTGACGACCGTGGCACTAAAGGTGAGGTCGCAAGTCTGCGTGGCCGCCTCCTTTGTTGGCCGAGGAGAAGCAAGGACAGTGCTGCATTTTCCTGTCTGAGGCACGGTGGGCTGTCGACTGGCGAATAATTTTCGAGCAGCAAAGGTCGACACCTTTTCCTTCACTCTTATTTCCTGGATGAGCTTTTCGTCCTTAAAAACGGGGCAATATCGAGGGGAAGCAGCGTGGTCACCCATACAGTTGATGCAGCGGGGGGATGGAGGTGGACAAGCACCCTCATGGGCATCCTTGCCACACGTAACACATTTGGCCAGATTGGAACAGGACTGGCTGGTGTGATTGAACCGCTGACATCGATAGCAACATGTAGGGTTTGGGACGTAAGGGCGAACGGAAATTATCTCATAGCCTGCTTTTATTTTCGATGGGAGTTGAACTTTGTCAAATGTCAAGAAGACAGTGCGGGTTGGAATGATGTTCGTGTCAACCCTTTTCATAACCCTATGAACGGCCGTTACGCCCTGGTCAGACAGGTAGTGCTGAATTTCTTCGTCAGACAATCCATCGAGGGAGCGTGTATAAACGACTCCACGCGAGGAATTTAAGGTACGATGCGGTTCCACCCGGACAGGGAAGGTGTGGAGCAGAGAAGTACGCAGCAATTTTTGTGCCTGGAGGGCACTGTGTGTTTCTAACAACAGGGTGCCATTCCGTAATCTGGAACAAGATTTTACAGGACCTGCAATTGCGTCGACACCTTCCTGAATAATGAAAGGGTTGACCGTGGAGAAGTCGTGACCTTTGTCAGACCGAGAAACAACAAGGAACTGTGGCAACGATGGAAGAACTGTCTGTGGCTGAGACTCAGTGAACTTACGTTTGTGAGCAGACATAGTGGAAGTTGAGGAAACCATTGCGGAAGAATCCCCCATGATTACCGGCGTCTCCGATGGCGCGCTCCTCCCTTGTGGGGGCCCTCACTGAGGGCACTCCCGCCTTAGGTGATTGTTCACACCTCAGGTCACACCACCTGACAAACGGACGGAGGGACCAATCGGCACTTTCGGAAGGTATCAGCTCGGGTAATCACCCCTCCCTGGGCCTGGCCGTTACCAGGGGGAACGTACTTGTCCTACCTGTCTACCCGGGGCGGGGAATTACGCGTAACCCCGTCACCGGCTAGGGATGGAAGTGCGTGGGTCAGCCTTCAGACACGCACAGGGAGGAAGAAAGAGACAGGGAAAGGAAAGAAGAGAGGTCTCAAACGCCGCAGCGGAGAAAAGGGTAAAGGGAAGAGGTAAGGAGAAGAGAAGGACGAAGAAAGATGAAGACATACAAGCAAGGAAGGTGAAGAATGCGGTACATTTACAAGCGTCCGTCTCCGGATGTAGGCACAAACCATACCCCCAGAGGGGGAGAAAGGGAAGGAAAGAGCCAGAGGTGAGCGGGGGGGGCGATGATGGGGGATGGGGAAGGATGCGGAAAGGGAAGGTATGCAGCCCGGAAAGGAAGGAAGGCCACATTAGCTCGGGGTCCCATGCTCGCTACGCATGTATCCACAAAAGAGTTGTGGATCCCCTGGGGGGTAGAGCTTAAGAGTTGCCATAGCTCAGCCAGGTGGTGGAAAAAACAGCTGCAATTCCACTGGAGAATGACATTAGCACAAGGCTGGGAAGTCATGCACTCAAGGAGGCAGATTATGCCTCAGGGTCACCGATTGAGTATTTGGAGTCATTTCTATGGTGGATGAGGCATCAGTGTGATCCAGGTCCGCAGGGGATGCTAAGATCTCCACTGCATCCTCAGGTGCAGAATTGATAGGGAGTGACAGTGTTGGGGCCACCAGACAGTCCTGTTTCTTAGCAGACTACTATTTAGTTTGCTTGCTCTCTTGCTTCTGTTTAGAGGCTTGCTGGGAAGATTTCTCTGAAGCAGCTTCAGGCACAGAGGAAGACTGAAGCTCTTCGTCCAGCAGCTTTTGGCTCCTTGAGCCACTGGTGAGTGTCCACCATGGTATTAGTTGAGACATTGGAAGAGGGTCCCCAAGGGACCACTTCTGCACGAGAGGAGCCAGAGGAAGCTGTTGCAAGTACCACCTATGTAGTTGTTTGAAGAGAAGTGAGGACATGTAACAGTGACTGGAAGAGCCACTGTGAAGTGACCAGGAGTAACATTTTACCTGTTTACTATCCCAAAAGAAATTTACTTGCCTCTTTCCTTATTGATTTACTTGCCTTATTAACCCTCCTACCCCTATCAATTGAGATAAGGAAAAATACAAATGAGAAGAATAACATCCCAGCCAGTTACCTCGGCCATTGCCATATCGGCACTCTCGGCGAAAGGCCTTTACCACATGGATACATAAGCGCCAGTTGTAAGAGTTTATTTCCTCGATTTCTGGAAAAGTATGCATTTGTGGACCCTATACCTGATGATGAGAAATGCTCTATTTACAATTATCTATTGATCCCACCACTTTTGAGTCGATTGCTTGTCATAATCTTTTGGGGTGATTTTCTCAAAAACAGGCAAAAACAGGAAGGTGTTGAGCCAAAATATCTTAGAGCCCTTCCTTTTAGGTTGTACACAAGCGACCTGCCAAATCTTGAGCTGAATCGATTAGCCTTGTCTGAGGCCTTCCCCTTGTCAGTCTGCTTCATTGCGTATCATCCACCCTGATGCCTCCCTCTCCGATCAGGGGCTCTCCCCACGGGCACCACACAGCCACAGCAAAGGCCAACTGCCATGATGAGCATTGCCAGGAGTCCTGATGCCCCAGGAAGACAAATCTACTCCTTGGCATACGTGGTGAGTTTACAGCTTGGGCATCAGCAGTGTGATCACAGCGTTGTCAGTGGGCTACCACCAAATGGGTACATGACGGCCCCACCACAATGGACTGGCTACTGTGCTGGATATTGGGCACAGAGAAATCCAGTATTGCCATGGGGGCAAAAAGAGGACAGGAGACAACATCATAAGATGGCATACACCAGAAAGTGTCCTAGCCCAAATATTTGAATCGCAGGTGGAGATGCAAAGCCACGGTAAGAGATTCAGGATAACTCGTGCACCACGTAAGGCGTCCTTCCCCTTATGGCCTGCACTTCTGTAGAATTGCGGAAGTGGCAGGTCAAACCATAGAATGAGATCTGAACTCGTAGGGCCGAAAAGTGAGAGACCCCTTTTAGTTGCCTCATACAACAGGCAGGAATAACTCCTAACTCCTGAACCCACAGGGGGATATCATGTTCGGGTGGGGGAGAATTAGTGCTGCTTGTGAGCCTGCAGGTAGACAGAGCTGCCAGGTGCAGTCAGATTTGGAGAGAACAGTAGAGGTGGGGAGGAAGAGAGGGAGGGGTAAGGGGGAAAAGGTGGGTGCACTGGCAGAATAGAAAGCTGTGTTGTGCTGGAGTGGAAGCAGGGAAGGAGACAGGCAGGTGGAGAACAGTGACTAACTAAATGAGGTATATTGTGCTGGAAAATATGTTTAGCTGTCCAACTGTGTGTTGGCCACAGTTTGTTGACAGCTATTATGTGGCCAGGCAGCTTCGTAATTGTCATGTCCACATAGAAAGCAGCTAACTGGTTGCACCTTAGTTTATAAATCACAGGTTGCCCCATCTGTGAGGGATAGGAGATGGCTGTGACCAGACTGAAGGTGGTCTTGCATCTAGTCTATTTAAGGGATACAAGACATGAGGCAAGGTATTGGGAGCAGGATTGGAGTAGGGACAGACAAGTATGAGTAGGTGATTTTGTGGGTGACAATACCACTATGGGAGGGGTGGTAAGATTAGTGGATATGAAATTCCTTGTTTCAGGGCAAAGCAAGAGGTAGTCTAAAGCCTGGCAGAGACTGTGATTCGGTTGCTCCTGTCTTGAATAGTACTGAGTCATGAGGGAAGTGTTCCTTTGTAGCCAGATGGTAAGTATGTGGGAGGTTTAAGGTGACTAGAGAAGGCACAGGACCTCTGTTTCTGTATAATATTCACCCGTCTCACTGAAACCCTTGATATGTATGGAGAGAGACTGTTGATCACTAGACTTGAGAACACAGGCTGTATTTAAAGGGCTTCCTGGTATGGAATGGCTGACAGCTGTTCCAAATGGAGGTGTTGCTATGGTTGGTATGTTTACTAAGGACGGAGGTACTGAATTAGTGAAAGTCAAGAACCTAAAACATTTAATTCAATAAAAGGTAGCCAAATTAATTTAGAAACACTTATGTCCTAACAAGAAAATGAAAACCATGAAATCAGTAAATTAGGACCTACAAAAACTACCACATGGCTAAGATACAACAATGTATTGTCATGACTTGGTACACTAGCAATAGCAAACAAACTGAAAAATGAGTGACTAATCAGGACTGTGAAACCTCTTAAATGAAGGCACACATTTTAAGATTTGTAGTAATAAAATGCAGGAAGGTTCAACGTGTTTTGACTTATGATTTTCAACAGGGATTATTAACTAATGTTCACATCTGAGTGGCTATGTCAAGCAAATTTCGTTTCAACTCCTGATTTTAAGAGTAACATGAAAAAATTCAACTGAGGTTGAGAGTTTCATGAAAGTCTGATCCAATTAATAACAGTAAACAGATAGTACTTCTTGCAACCTAAGGAGATGAATGTGCACAAATAAGCTGAAGTACAATCCTTGGACAAGCCAGCACTATTGTGATTGGGAAAAAACTATATTAAATCCACTGACAAAATTCAATGTAACACTTCAAAAAGTAAAAATATATTTAATAGCAAATGGATAATTTACAATTACAACCCAACATCCAAGTAACTTCAAAGTAAATGGTGTCTTACAGCAAGAGTCTTCCCTGATCCAGTCTGGGCTATTCCAACCAAATCACGGCCACTTAGTGCAATAGGCCACCCCTGGGCTTGAATTGCTGTAGGCTCTGACCATCCTTGCTTCCTACAAAGAAATTTTGACATGTATGAGAATCCAGTAACAATACCTAAATGGTTCAACAATCTATATCTTTATCATTGAAAATTTAGTGTAGAGAATTTCATACAACTTTTAATACTAATTACATGATTCAATCCTGTTCTCAGCTGGCCTCTACAGGAGAAAATAGTGCTATATTTTAACTATACAGCCACTTTGTCTTCAATATGATCAACCATACCAATTCACATAAAATGTTAATGGCTATAAACTGAAAACACCAGATTTTGTGAACATAATTCACTGCATATGATTCAACATGACACAGAATGACAACTTTCAAGGCAGTTCTATTAGACTACACACTTTTTAGGTTGTGTCTCCAACTAGAGAAGGAAGAACACACACACTAAGATACCAAAAATTTTGGCATGCACATATATTCACACTCTGTAACACAAAGAAATTCTAAATCCTTTTACCCAGTCTCCCTTTCTGATGAAGCTTTCACACTGAACATCTTTTCACTGCTACTGTCTACACATCAACTGTCGTTTTCCCCCCACTGGCACTGCCCCCCCCCCCCCCCATTCCTACTCTGCCACCTTTACAGTCCCTTAGTCCCACTGTCAGTACTTTCTTCCTCATTTCCAAAGACTTTCTTGCTTAGTTCGCTGTTTTTCTCTTCAATCACCACTGTCCTTCCTCCACCTCTGCCCCCTAGGGATGGTTTATTTGGGGGTTTTGACTCAGACCTGGAAATAAATTGTGGTAGAGAGAATAAGTGCTTGTGGGCAATTTTTTTCATGTTGAAGTTCACTGGTGTGGAGTTAAAAAGTGGGAGGGAGGGGGGTGTAACTCCACCACCACGAATATGTAGTCTCCACTGATTTGGATTTTTCATTTCCAGTGTCTTCTCTGTTCTGCTCCTATCTCTAAACGTTAAACCGGGAGATTGCACAAAACACGTTAACATTTGGTGAATTGCGAATTTGCTGCACGAATGCGTGAGGATTCTCTACCGCCCAGATTCACACATTGTGTCTGTTCACTTCACCATTAAGAAAAAAATGTTGCTTCATCACTGAAAACAAGTTTCGCACTGAACGCATCCTCTTCCATGAGCTGTTGCAACCGCACCGAAAATTCAAAGCGTTTGTCATCGGGTGTCAGGGCTTGCAGCAATTTTAAACGGTAAGGCTTCTGCTTTAGCCTTTTCCGTAAGATTTTCCAAACCGTCGGCTGTGGTACGTTTAGCTCCCTGCTTGCTTTATTTGTCCACTTCCGCGGGCTACGCGTGAAACTTGCCCGCACGCGTTCAACCGTTTCTTCGCTCACTGCAGGCCGACCCGTTGATTTCCCCTTACAGAGGCATCCAGAAGCTTTAAACTGCGCATACCATCGCCGAATGGAGTTAGCAGTTGGTGGATCTTTGTTGAACTTCGTCCTGAAGTGTCGTTGCACTGTTGTGACTGACTGATGTGAGTGCATTTCAAGCACGACATACGCTTTCTCAGCTCCTGTCGCCATTTTGTCTCACTGCGCTCTCGAGCGCTCTGGCGGCAGAAACCTGAAGTACGTATCTGTAGTGTGTCGTGACCATATATCAATGAATGGAGCTACAGTGAATTTATGAAATCGCTTCAATCATTTGTAATAGCCCTGTATCTCTAAACCATTGTACTCATGCCTGATGTGCCTGCTTCAATGCCTATATCATTCTTTTAATTTACGAAATATAAATTTTTTATTTGTGTTCTCTTTTTTACATCTGGTTTTCCCCCTTGAAGTTTCTACATTTTCAGATCCAATTATGTCATATTTGGAACTGTGGGTACATTGTTGTAAATCTGTACATTAATGATGCACAGCATTGTTTGGGGAAAAAAATGCTGAATCCACTGATTTTAAACACCAAGCACATCAGACAATTGCAGTTTCATGACAGGAGTCACAGACAGGATCACAGTATTCAAAGCAAGAAGATGTGCAAGTTTCCATTTAACATAACCACTCTAGTACCATGCATAATTAAAAAGACTGACCAATCTGGGAGAAGAAAACTGATTGTGAATGATGGATTGAATTTTTAGGGTATTATTTCTTAAATTCAAGTTATCAATTTTACAATTATGTGCAAAAATTTTTCAAGAAAATTTTCCACAGCTGAAATGTAGTCTAATGGCTGACATTATCTGTTCCACCAAGATTCAAATTCACCTCCTTTCTCTGCTTATCAATGGTGTTAAATATTTTTCTTATTTTCTCCGATCCTTGAATCTGAACACAAGACAGATTTTTTATTCATACTATGTATATAAACCTACATAAACCATTTCCTTATAAGCTCCAATGTCAATGTATCAAACATTGAGAAGTGAACACAAGGATTCTCATCTGTTCCATATAGATCTCTTTCAACTTTTGGTCCGAGCTCGCAATTTTCTTCTTTCAAAACTTTGAGCAAGGCTGACAAATTTCCACTTGAAGATATAATGGGCTGTATTGTGAAAGTGTTAAGGGATTTTTGCTACAAAGTCAGAATTCTACACACTGGCCTTTCCAATTTTCAATTTCACAGTCTTCACAAATTCATAAGCCTTTTTCTTCAATTATTCTTCACTATCTATTTGTACTCGAGTGATGAAATTATTCATTGTCCTTTAAACAATCCAGTGTTTTACTTTAATGAATCAATTTTTATGAAGTCTTTAACAAATGTTACATTACTGTCAACCCTCATATATAAAGCCTACTTCTGTATATCCAAATATTTTACTGGTACTGGTCTGTCCACAGCAATTACAAATTTATTGAATACATACTTGGAAATACATAGCTTCATTTCTCCTCACACCTGTAGCAATTTTTGCCCCCTCCCCCTTGTACCAACATCTCTCTCTCTCTCTCTCTCTGACTGTTCTACATTTTACAGCTTCAAATTTGTTTTTAACAATGCCAAAATGTAATGGTTTTCCTACTCAAGGTCTGTCACATTTCTCTTCTATCATATTTATCCTTAAAGTTTTAAGACTTTCCATGAATGCCATTATTGGTAACACCTTTAGTATCAGATTTCAATGATTAGATTACAATAATTTCTTTGCTAGTGGTCATAGTTTCCACATTATATTGCAGCTGATCGAACTCTGTACACAGTAAATGCAAAATATTTTCTTGTTTCATTGACTTAACAGTATACATAACTGCACTTAAACAATAAAATATGAGCTAAGAAAACAGACTGCACATCCAACACTGGGCATGTCTGCCATCACAGAGACACAAACTATGCATAATAACACACAGTGATTTCCTCAACACTTGTCCCACCTTTGCTGCCCATGCACTTTGGTACAGCTGGTCAACCAAGAGAAAGAGGGGAATTCACCTCTTCCTTCCTATTACTGTCATGAAATAGGACTTGTCCAATGCTCTTGGTGTGCAAAATCTTTGTGCATTCATCATTTCAACTTTAAAAATTCTGTGCTTCCTGATTCTTGAAAACAAAAATGCACCACATGTAAAAAGAAAACTAGTACAACAAGATATTTTTATATTTAACAAAATTTAGAGTATCTAAGTAAACGATTCTATATGTTTGCTATTAGTATGTTCTAGTAAGCACTTCATTTCCCTTGTGCATTGTTTTTTGGATGACTCCTCCTGCTAGCACGCACCAAGAGGGCAGACAAATTGGATTCTACACACCTAGTTCGCAAACTAAGTCCGAAGTTGTTCAATACAGCACATACAGGCCTGAGTACATTACTCAACAAACATGAAATTGTCGGTCATAGATGGGTCCTGGCACTGGCAGCCAGCTTAAGCTAGTGAGACACCACACACTACAGCATGCGGCAAGCACACCTGTAGCAGTGTTCGGGTTAAAGTACCCTTTGAACAGTATTAAGTAAATTTACTCCAAACCACATGCAATTAGGTGTACACATGAAAGAGTGTGCAGTCATTTTAAATCCAAGGTAATTATGATTCAAGAAGATCACACCACACACAGCTCCCACTCTTCAGGTTTGCAAACCTGATGTAAAGCATTTAAATACTACACCAATACCCTTGCAGGGTACTTCCAAGTTTCTCAACACAGAGGAACCTAAGGAGAGATTTATCTTCCATGAGCATCCTTCCACCAACCAACTTCATACCACAGAACAGGAAAGAAATAAATTATCAATAGCCTTAAGAACAGCAAGGCCTCAGACAAAGTTGGTATAGTAACAGATATAGAAACATTTTGATTAACAAGTTATGGGGAGCATCCACCATATGATACTGGCCACATGGGCAACAGATTTTACAAGGAGGATGGATCGTCAACTGAGATCTATCGTCTTCAAGGAAGGGTGTGAAGATCAACCTCGTGTGCTGCAGAGGCAAATCTCTAATGTCCAGTTTGTCACACATCTGGAAGGCAGTTGCGTGAGATGACACCAATGCCATTGCAATGTGGACTGCAAGTGTTCAGCGATAGTCTATCCTTCAGTATAGACACCCTACTGAATGAAAGAGACTGTACAATTATGGATCTTTGGTGGCCCAGAAGACTACAGAGCTTGGCCCACACCAAGGTGCACACACACCCAGGGACGAGACTTAGCACTCCCAGCATACCTTCTTACTGTGTCTACTTAAATCAGCTTTGGTGCAAAGTTGTTTGAAAGTGTCATCATTTGCAGACCTACTTATCAAAGTTTTAGGACTCTTCCGTTATCCTGAACAGGTACTGCAATGTCTTTGGTATGCCAAGGCAGCAGCCGAGAACACTTTTACAGGATGCATATATCTCTATATGCTTCAGAACATTCTTTTCCCACAGCTGGAGACTGATTTGAATGACTTCATTTACCAACAGGATGGTGCTCCACCACACTAGCATCTGGAAATGCAGGAATTTTTAAATCAAAGGATTTCTGAACAATGGATGGGTCCCACTGGATCAAATGGTTCAGCCTTACATTACTGTCCTTCAAGGTCACCGGACCCGACTATGTCATTATCTTGCGGGGATTTATGAAGGACTGTTTATCGGCCTCCATTACCAACAACATTGAATTAACTGAGACATCACATAACAGCAACTGTGGGAGCTTCGAGTGAAGACATGCTCACTGTTGTGTGAGAACAATTTTAATACCAAACTGACATCTGCGATGCCTCTCAAGGGGCATATTAAACATCTATGGAAAGGTACGGAAAACAGTTTCCCATTCATCAAGAAACAAAATTAATTGTGTATGTTTACTAGTTTGAGAAATATAGACGAGCCAAATCAGATGATTCTTTTGACACGCCCTATATTATGGAACTTTTATCACATTTTTCAGCAGTATGGAACAGTGCACCCACTTTCCATCACACATTCCCTACACAAAAAGGGATTTCTGTATCTGAATTTACCTTCCTGAGTCGCTGATGACTGCTGTATTTAGCTAGTGCAGTGATATTTTGACTTCTTGAGTAAAATCTGTTTTCGATGTATTACTGCTCGCAGCTACACCTAACACTACTACTTAAACACCCTTCCTACATTGGTGTAGACATTCAGCCTTACAAACTATTTACCTCAGGGTTCAGCTATGCTGTGCCCTGTTCTTCCTCTGTGTACATCTACTTCCTTCCATGTAGATTTCTGTAAATGAAGTGATTGTAAAACGAAATACTGCTTCTCTACTAAAGTAAAGTGTAGATTGGTTCCAATACATTATATTATTACGAGGTAAGGACATAGTGAAATTTGTTAAATTGCAGCAAATACAATGGTTACAACACATACAGAGAATGGCAGACGATAAAAGTCCAAAGAAAATAATGAAGGGTGTAATGCACTCATAAGTGGGAAAGGAGACCTAGAAGATGGATTGAGACAGTGGACCTCACCAGTATCCGAGTCCAGGGGTGGAAAAGAGTGGCAAACAACCGAGAAATATCGAGGTAAATCATCGAAAAAGACAAGGCTCACCAAGGTCTGAAGCCCAACAGAAGAAGAAAACTGGTTCCCATTAACTCTGCATATTGTCACAACCTCTGACAGAAGGCTATATATTATATGGGAACAAACTAATATCACTGTCTCAACGACCTCTCATTAGCTTTCTGTGAGTAGTATATAACAATGGCTTATATAACAATGGCTTATATACATCATCATATTCGTCTTCCTCAGTGCTGGAAATCTATGGTATCAGAGATCCTTCATTCCTTTTGGGTCCACAGAGATTACAAATCCTCTCCAGCAGGTAGATTTTGCAACTGTTTGGTAATACTTTCCCATATTATGTGGCCCAATGTTTACAAACTAATTGCAATCACGCACATCTTTACTCTGAGCTCTACATGCCCTTCCATGAATAGCATGGATCACTGCATCACTACAATTGGTCACGTCATCATTAATTCCTTATTAAAATCTTTCTGCCTGAGGGGCATTTTCAGAACAGAGCAGTGCCACTAAAGATACTGACAATGCTCTGCATACATTACATGAAATAGATGAAGGATGGAACTTCCTGGCACATTAAAAATGTGCCAGACAACACTACCTTAGGATGTTTGTCTTTTGCAATAGCAAATGAGAAACTGGCAGCAGTAAAGCTGTGAGGATAGGACATGAGTTGTGCTTGGGTAGCTCAGCCTATAAAGCACTTGCCTACAAAAGGTAAAGTTCGAGTCTCAGTCTGGCACACAGTTTTAATCTACCAGGAAGTTTCGTACCAGTGCACTCCAACGCAGGGTGAAAATTTTATTTTAGGTACAGGTTGTCTTGTGAATATTTAATCAGAGATCAAGATTGTTAACCATTTTAATGAACACAAAGAAGAGATTTCAAATGAACAGAAGTTGAAAATTTGATTTTAAGACAATGTACATATAACTTTTGAACATTTTTAATTTAATGCGTTTTCCCATGTGCTTGGAATGTATCTTTCTACTTAAATGTATGATATAACTTTTCATATTGGACATTCTGCCACAAATGGTACACTATTCCCAGCTGTTTGAATTTTATACTGCTTTCATATCTGTATCCAGGATTTAGTATTTTGCTTGTTACCTGTACTACTGTTTTAAGCTGTCCCATTTTACAAGGTAACATATAACAGTTGGATGAAATGGTCTCACTGGCTGAGTATTACATTCAATCACTCATCAAGCAGACAGAAGACTGATAATTTCTCGCTCTATACACATATCTTAGTAGTTTTGTGACTGAGCAGTGTTTTTGTCGATTTGGCTGGTTCATTGCTGCCTCGTGCACTCCCCGGCTTCTCTGAACACGTATTTTCAATGTAATGTTTCACATATTTTCGATATAAGACTATTAAAAACTTGAGAGTACCTGTGTAACTTAGTTCTGATATATGAAGTAACTGCTTTGAGCAAATGGTTATTTCTTTAGTTTAAGTTGTGTGTTTTTATACCTCTTATCATACAATAAGCACAATTAAATTTGTTAATATGTATGCCATTTGATTTTTAGACACTGACCATGTCATGTGAAGTTTTATTTGAAATATCAACTACCATGTTTCAACATATTTGTGCCAGCATGTACCACGGGTGGCTCACACTATATCCTCCCAGTGAGTAGAGTGTACCACTGTGGCTCATGCTGAACTGATGAACCACCAATTGTGGTCACAGCAATACACTAATGTATGTGGGTCACCCAGAAAGTAAAAGCACCATATTTTTTCTTCAACAATTCTTTATTGAACATAATGAAAATTACACACAAAAATGGTGTTTTTATCTTTACACCCTATTTTCCACATAATCTCCATACTGTTCTATTGCCTTCCTGCGGCACGAAAGAAGGGTGCATACGCCGTGTCAGTACCAATCCTTGTTCTGGTCGCGGAGTCAGGCCTTCCCTGCGAGTCACCACCTCATCACCCTCAACACATTTTCCCTGAATGACATGCTTTAATGGCCCAAACAAGTGAAAGCCCAGAAGGTTTAGGTCAGGTGTAACAGCTATGGATGGTCTCACCAATCGCTGAAAATTGTGGAGCTCCGCCAAATCACCTTCTGATGACCTCACCCTCTGTTCCCAGTGACCAACTGTACTTCTGTCAAAAGCAGATGCTCCATAGCCTTTGCATAAGTGTTTGTGAACATTCCCCAGTTCCTTTCTCTGCAGTGTAATTCAGTGACAGCACATTGCTTTTTAATGTACATCACATTACAGATGCCATTTTGAAACTGTCCTGCAGCTACACTGTGTGTCTGAAGTGACAGAACCTTGGTGCTAACTCAGGAGACTTCAAATGATACATATGAAACATTTCACATTCGTAGCATTGTTTTTAGATGAGAAAAAAAGAGGTGCATTACTTTCCAGGCAACCCTCATAATTTATTACCTATCAGGCACACACGACAAATAAGTCAATACAACTGTGTGTAATCTTCAATGATGTACCACCTAGTTTGTAATTTAGAGTAGAATTATTTTACATGATATCTCATTTTAAAAGAATGGACTTGTGCCACTTAAAAAGGTCTGGTGTCTGAATATGACCACCTCCACGCATCAAGTAACACAAAAAGCATAGCTGCCCAATTAGGGATAATGAATGCACATATCACCCCACAGTGAGAAAATTCTCAGTGTGTCAACTTATTACTGTTGCTTACTGACAAAGTGACAAATGCCCGCATATGGGTTGCATTTTACAATTTTACATATGGAATTCACATCTGCGAAAGTTGAAATCATTTAATTTTATCACACCCAACTCATATTTTTTCATATTTTATGTGAACTGTACTCAGTGATGTATACGCAGGTTGTATTCATCAGCAATACATTCACAAGCAACCTTTATTTGTTACACTATGAGGTGGTCCTTCCCCACATTAATGTGTGTAAGATAAGCTGGGATTACAGTCTTTCTGTGTCACAGATGTAGGAAGTTTTCATGTGTATTTCTGACTTTTTGGTTCTTTAAGCTGCTACAACTTCTGCCATTTGTTTCACCACCAAGTAGCTTGAAAATGCCCTAAGGGCAAAATTAGCTAATAGTGAGAAATTTTGTATTCCAAAAAATTAAAACAACCCCCACAGGATACTGACTTCCCTAAAAAAACTTCCAGGTTTGTAATAAACTAATCCGATATGCTTAACCCAAAATTCTAAATGTATCTATTATCTTTGACACCGTTTAACATGAATGACAATTTCAATCATCAATTTCAAAAACTAATTGAGGCTCAAATTGTCTCCTGAATTTTATCTGTCTTCATCTCATATAATGTAAGCATGCCATTTTGTTGCTCGTTGTAAATTTGCAATTATAGAAATAATGAGATGTTACAGGCCTTATTGCTCAATGACAACAATAAGGACTTTATATACATTTTATTGCTGAAATGATACTACTATACTATACTAATGTTGCACTTCATTTTGTGTACATTTGCACCCTAAAAAATCAGACCTTGCAGTCTAAATTTCTTATCAAACTTCGATCAAAGTTTCTAGCATAATGCAAAGTATTCTGTTTCATTATGCTTCATATAATAACAGTCCGCCATCACCAAATTACTTACACCCAACGATGACTTAACCTGACCACTATGAAACCTAGTAATGGAAGAGTTTCACTTCATCAGCTGTACGGAGATTCACTTTTTAATTGATGTATTATAGGGCATCTCTCCTTGTTCTACTGCGGACAATATAAAATATATCACACTTCGGAACAATTAGCTTTTGCGAGAATTTAACTTTAGTATTTCAAGTCAATTAGCTTTTTCTATTTTTGGGATGGGATACTGCAGTGAAAGTATCCCTGTCAGTTCAAGTACTTACAAAGTACTGGATAAATTGTTTCACTCCCAGATGTGGGTAACCGGCGTAGGGAATGCAACAGGAGTTTAAATTACCACATAAATGTCTAATACTGGTTGGTGAGGCAGCCCCTGTTTTGGTGTAATCTGATATGCTTCATGTCCATCTGCCCTGGTGGCACCTGCTCCAACAGCTCTCCAAAGACACCATCCACCCTCACCCATGACCGTATGGCACAACTGCCATTGCCACAGTTGGATGCTGGCAGCTTAGATATGTGCTAGCAGAATAGGTATCTGCAGTTTGATAAGTTTTCTCAGGGCCTCAAGCGAAAGGGGTACATAAGCCCACCATGTCAGAGGCTACTGTGTTGTTTTTACAGCACATTGAGTCTATACCAGTATTCTGCACTTATCTTTAACACTGCTTACATGCGTTATTTAAGGTTCTTCCAGTCGGCCCCCACTGTAGGAAAAATTATGAAAATGAAAAACTCAGAAGGGAACAAAAAATTACTTCAGTCAAAGGTGATGTAAATAAATGTATAGTCTGATAAATGAAAACAAAACCCAGGGAAGAGCTGGGGCAACTTTCAAGGCTACCACCATGTGAGTGAGAGGACAGATAGCAGTAGATTGCAGCATAGGAATAAAGTGCTGGATCCTCATGCTCACCATACATGTACTCACGAAAGTCGAGTCCCCAGATGGGGAACTCCCAAACTGTTCGAAGCACTTGACCCAGAGAAAAAAAATTCGACATTAAACGTGCCTCAAAATCCACAAGTATGTCTATATGCAGAACTAAGACCAACGTAAGCTTAAAATTTGAGAGACTACTTTGCACACCATTTCTGTTTTAGTCATTGATCAGTCACCTGTCCCAAGGTCTAAGGGGTTGTCCTACACTAAACACGAGTTTCCATTTAAATTTTCTCTGTCTCCCCACTGTTACGGTGAGTGCAACCACAACTCCATCTTTACACTCCTGTTTAATAGTCAAGGCACCTTTTATCATCAATACACTTTACCTCCAGAACGAAGGTAAGTCTTTCCGCTCCCGGGATTGGAATGACTCATTACCCTCTCCCTTAAAACCCACTTCCTTTCGTCTTTCCCTCTCCTTCCCTCTTTCCTGATGAGGCAACAGTTTGTTGTGAAAGCTTGAATTTTGTGTATATATATTAATTTCTTACAGTTACAATCAACATTATGTGCTGAAAATGTTCTTGACATACTTACATTATCTCTTGCATTATATGTTCAGGAAAATTTCCTTCTTCAAAAAATTGACTTGGGTGAGGAACATTATTTCCTTTCACAGTAATTGCATGGTTACTTCGATATTTGTTTACTTCCTCCACCGTCCTGGAAACAAATCAACAATTTTAATTCAATCTAGGGCACAGTAACATCTCCATGTGGCAATTGCTTAATTTTCTTACGTACTAAATGTCCATTTACACCAATGAGCCAATTTGATACTCCTGAAAATAAACTACCAGGATTTAAAGTATTTAATCAGGTTATGCTGTTTCGATGTGGACTTCAATCATAATAATTTCTTAAACACCAAAAGAGCAAATGCTAACACTGCAAATAATTTCCTACAATTACAGATATGAGGAAGAACAATAGTAAGCAGCAGTGCATCATGCCATCTAACTGTAGACTTGTCTATACCTGAGGCAAAAGACTGCTCGCACTATGAAAAAAGCCAGAAATTGGAGAACTGAATAAGTCTTAAATGTACATTAGTATCAAAGTTAAATTATATTTATCATAGACTAATATTCTACAATATACTGTAAATACAGTCTAAGAAACCAAGATCTGACAAGGTAAATATGTGAAAAGAAACTGCATCCTTTTTCAAGCGAGGTAAGAGGTGTTACTCTGAAGTTTTCAGAATACAGCATATAAAATTACACTAAGTGGATCTTATTCATCAAAATCACCTTTAAAGTAGTCCCTTGGGGGTTTATATACCACTCTGCAATTTTTCCATGAACTCTAACCTTCTTGGAATGATTTTTCATAAGCCTTTTTACAGTAACTTCTGAGTCTTAACATCAAATGTGTGAAAATTTGTTTTTTTAACTTTAGTTTCATTCTGGGGAATAAAAAACAATCAGTTTCAAGATGGGTGAATATTACAGATGGAAACAACTGTTTCGTTTATCACCAGAAACTGCACAGTAATCAACAAAGTGTGACCTCACAGTGTCATGCTGGAGGAAACAATAGTGCATGTGCCACTTTTGTCGGAGAAAATCGTCCGATATATTCCATAAGACAGCCCCACAACACTGCATACATCCTGGTTGACCTTCCTATGGTCTTCCAGCACCGTATTTCCAACAGCTGCGACATTTCCACCAGTAATTCCGGTTACAGCCATCCTGAATGGAGACTGTCAAATGTTTTGCCATCTTGGAAACAATTATAGCAGTTACGACTGACCTAAGCCACCTTCTCAACTGCTTCAAAGTATTTGTTTATACAGCAGTTTTCCAAGTCGGAAACAATGATTTATGCCCACATATCATTCGTAGACACACACCATCAATTTCACAAGCCACACAACATATGAGAATGGGAAATAGTGCACAGAAACTAGTCGAGATGGTGGAATTATATCCTGACAGATCACAGTGCTGTTGCCAAGTTTCAACTCCACAGTGCTAATGGCTGCAGGCGAAAACAATAGCCATCTACAGAGGCTATGACAGCACTGAGGCATTGCCAATTAGCCTTTTATAAAATCTTATTACTTTATTAGGTGAGTCAGCCCAAAGAAGATGCTGCACCCAGCCCTCTGCAACTGTTAGGGTTCAACTTATGCTGACAACTACAAACATGACCACCTAGTAAGCCAACTGAGCCATTCATTGTTAAAATATGATGTTGCCCTTGGCAGAATTTTGCCATACTAGTTTGAATTCATCAGCTATACACTTATTCTGGAACCTTTTGGGTAGCACATCACATTTGCTTTAATTTTTTAAAGAAAAAGGAAATCAAAATCCAGACAGATAGAGAGGGAGGTGAAAACGCTTTCTCACTGTTGACCAGAGACAATACAAATGGTAGGCCTAATTATGAAGTATTCTGGTGTGACAATACCATGTTGAGGTTGGCTGTCTATAGTGATAGCCACATCAAAGCAAGGAAAGTATTTCAGTAAAGGATCCAAATAATTTGGGACCATCTCATACTGATTCATTTGATATGCTGCAGCTGTCTCCAACTACCTACACAGACACCACAAGTGCATTCAACCATTAATAACATTTATAGTCAATAATTAAGGCTCCAACAGTCGCATAATCCTGAATGATTTCCAAATAATGAATTTACATTGTTGTTAAGGGAAAGTGTTTTCATTATTTGTTCTGTGCTTTGTTTTCCAGAGGTCAGTTTTCTGCATTCAACTTCCCTTAACCTTGAAACTATCACTTGCTAAAAGCTGCACACAGCTACACTATGTGATCAGAAGTATCCAGACACTTCCAGAAAATTACATTTTTCATATTAGGTGCATTGTGCTGCCAGGTACTCTATCAGCGACTTCAGTAGTCATTAGACATCATGAGAGAGCAGAATAGGATGCTCCATGGAACTCACGGACTTCAAACGTTGTCACTTGTGTCACATGTCTGTGCACGAGATTTCCACAGTCCTAAACATCCGTAAGTCCACTGTTTCCTATCCGATAGTGAAGTGGAAACTTTAAGGGACATACAGCACAAACGCGTACATGCCAACCTCATCTGCTGACAGACCGACAATTTAAGAGGATCGTAATGTGTAATAGGCAGACTTCTACCCAGACCATCACACAGGAATTCCAAACCGCACCAGGATCCCCTGCAATTACTACAACGCTTCGGCAGGAGGTGAGAAAACAGATTTCATGGTTGAGCGGCTGCTCATAAGCCACATATCACTCTAGTAAATTACAAACGACGCCTCACTTGGTGTGAAGAGCGTGAACATTAGACAATCTAACAGTGGAAACTGTTGTGTGGAGTGACGAATCACACAGTATGTGTGTTGCAAATGCCCGGCGATCATCATTTGCCAGCGTGTTTAGTGGCAACAGTAAAACAGTGTTTTACAGAGGGGGCTTGCACCCCTTGTTTTGTGTGGCACTATCACAGCAGAGGCCTACATTGATGTTTTAAGCACCTTCTTGCTTCCCATTGTTGAAGAGCAATTCTGGGATGGCAATTGCATCTTTCAACATGATCGAGCACCTGTTCATAATGCACGGCCTGTGGGGGTGTGGTTACACGAGAATAACATCCCTGTAATGGCCTGGCCTGCACAGAGTCCTGACCTGAATCCTATGGAACACCTTTGGGATGTTTTAGAACACCGACTTCGTACCAGGGCTCACCAACCGACATCGATACCTCTCCTCAGTACAGCACTCCATGAAGAATTTGCTGCCATTCCCCAAGAAACCTTCCAGCACCTGATTGAATGTATGCATGCAGAGTGAAAGCTGTCATCAAGGCTAAGGGTGGGGCAGTTGAATTCCAGCATTACTGATGGAGGGCACCACAAACTAGTCATTTTCAGCCAGGTGTCTGGCTACTTTTGATCACTCAGTATTTGTTTCTGTAGGGTACAATTAAGGTATCATGGGTGTTCCTGAGCTCTTCAGACAGAGTGGGGGGGGGGGGGGGGGGGGGCAAGCATACACAACACTTAACTCCATGCCTCTACTTTGAGTTGTTAACATTTTTCCAGAATTATGTAAGTACAGTATTTCATAGAAATCCTATGCTTACACTAGATGGCAAAGTAAAAAAAGTTTAATACCACCTATACAAATATAAGTTGTTCACTGAGCAGGTGGCAAACTGTATATAATTTAACAGGTTTTATTCCCTTGTCAATCTACTGAGTCACATTTTTAATGTTAAATACAACAATAAAACTGCAGCGAATTTTCATAATACGTTTACAGATTTAAAACAACTCAGCATAAATTCTTATATGTTGTTTTACTGCTGTATTATTTAAAACACCATCAATACAATGTGTTTAAATTTAGCATTTTATCCTACCTAAAATCAGCAGCCAATAAGAATGCAAGATGTCGGGAAGCAACCACTGATGTCGCTACTGGAGTTCAAGCTCTTGATTTGCTGTTTGAAATATTTAGGGGACAGTTACAGTCATTTTGGGTAGATAAACCTAGGGTTCCCTAGTGCAAGCAACGGTCTTCAAAAGCCACCACCAATTCCATCAACCTTACTACTACTCTAGTCTACATACAGTAACTAACCAAGATCTCAGCATTAAAAGAGCTTACGACAGTGAACAATCTTAAATAGGAGAATGAAAACAATGTGTGAAAAGGAAATTTGCTGCATCATTTTCGAACTATCCCAGCATTCGTCTAAATACGAATTAGTGAAGCCAAGTCAACTGTAACTAGGGTCAGACAGATTTGAGCTATAATGTGATACTGGACCAGCCCCCCCTCTCAGAATCTTAGGCTGTGATGACAGACTGGTCTGCAGTATACACCAATGTTTACATACATGCCATATTTAATGTTATTTTTGTCACAGAAGCTAAAACTGCAAGGTACACTCAGAAAATGTATATCAGATAATGGACAAGACTCCAGCAAGTCCTTTGCTGCATTTTATGTACATACGTTACTATGACAAATATGAGGGACACTTACTGTGAATCATTAAAATCTAAGGAATAACAGTTCCATCAGTTTTGTTAAAAATGAGAGGGCAAAATAAATAAATAAAATAAAAAAATACAAGTCCACATCTAGCAATAGACCTCCACTCCCAGAAGTAAACATCGAAAACCCATACACGAGTTCAACAAAAACCCAGGTTGCAGTTCAGTAAATTTTAACTGGACACTTCAATTCAATGTTGTCAGTTCAGTTATAGAACGTTTTAGGAGGGCTCCTTGCAGATCTTTACTCCTGATCTATTTGAAACAAAATTATCAAGCTCTAGACTAAAGCCACACTAGGGAAAATTCAAGAAATGCAATTCTAAACAACCAACAACAGTAACACCAATACCTTTTGCAGAGGAATCTTTGCAACTGAACCACGACTGCCGAATTATAAAATCATGACACACTAGTGACTACATACTGACAAGATATATGCAATTAAAATCTCTATTTACTACGGAAGCGATTGATCTGGGGTGCAAGTGTATTTTGATTTTGTCTCCCTCCCTCCTCCTCCCCCCCCCCCCCCGCCCCCAATTCCTGTACACTTGTGGGACAGAGCAACTTGCACACCTATTCAACCTAAGAAAGAAGGGGAACAGTGCAGTGATACTTCTTTTGTCACAGTGGTGGATTAGCTTTAGGAATATGCAACGATTAGCACACAGTGCAAGAATATATGTCAGTAAGCTCAAAAGCAGTTCTAACAAATGTTAAAGATTAACAGTAGCCCATGTCATCTGAAACCTCACTCACAGCAGATTGAACCATACGGTATTCTGAAGCTTAGCTTGTATTAAAAGCTAATTGTTTAAGAATAAGCAAAGCCAATGAACATGCATACCAATGGTTGTCTGCAGCATGACCCTACATCTAGGTTCTGCAATTGTTCCGTACTCTCCTACAAGAAAATCCTTTGTAACTAAATTTATGAAAAATACCACAGTGCAGGCGCTATCTTTAGCTCTTCCCTGAAATCTTCACATACTAATAACGTAGCCAAAATTGTCTGCGAGAAGTTAACACAAATATAAACATGGGACTCTGAAGAAGACAAAGATCCCAAGAGGCAAAACCGCAATGAATATGGCCACTACCAGAAATCCAAAGATAATGCGCTTCATACAAATATACTTCGAAAACATTCTAATGTTACCACGCCGCTTCAAAGTTTACAGCATGGAGAACATTTTTGCGACCTAGTTTCGCAGATTTACTCTAAATCTGATTTTTCATTAAGTTTCATTCCGGAGTTCCTAAACCGAATACTACATAAATAATCCGCATTCACAAGCAGCAAAGTTTACCATACTGAATAGGTATTTTGACAGATACCATTCAGAAGTTATTGCTGCTAGAAGAAGGGGAAAAAAAAATCCAAAAGTCAAACACAAAGTGTCTTATCTTTGTCAGCTGTCAAGTGTCGATAAACATCTGCACGTTGTAACGAAGTGCTTTGACAGCTTCCCCACAACCATCCCTCCGAAAAAGGGGCAAAAACTTACCTATTAAGTACATTCGCGTGGGGGACGTAGAAGTTCTTCAAAAAGGGCTGAAGCGCGGTTGTATCCCACTGCGGTTTCTTTAGGTTTTCTCCGGGCTGTTTTTTCTTTCCATTTTTTGCAGCAGTTCCTTCTGTCTTACTGGCGAAGTTCTGATTGCTCCAAAACCGATTTTTATTCACGAACTGATCTCTCTCCCCTCGAAACCTACAATAAAAGTAATACTCAAACACTTCAAAGCTATTCAACTTACTTCTGTTACTAACTATCCTCGCAAAATTTGACGTATTACTGGAACATCCGAGAAAAATGGCGGCATAAGCCACTAAGAAGTAGCACGCAACAAACTACCTCAATGCTAAAACAATTTTAAAAACTGCAAATTTTAAGAAATACGTACATAGTTTGGTTGGAATAGCCGTTGCTGCACATTTTACAGCAACGTTGCAGACTGGTTTCCAAGTGTCACTTGCCACCAACCAACTCTGTAACAAAAAAAAATGATTGTACGAATAATCTTTGCTACCCCTTTTCTCACTGCAGTTATAAAATGCAAAAACGTCGACAATTAAGCCCTCTAGACACAATAGACCAATATCACTCCCCTGAATTCTATACCTCCACTCACCTGACCGGCGAACAAAACGATAATGGCTGACTCTCTCAGCGCAGTACTAACCTTCGTTATACACTTCAGCCTGCCACTTTTCGACCAATCACACCAGAGCTCGCACAACCTCATTGCAACCGGCAGAGGTCTCATTTTTCGGTACAAGCGGGTCGTTTGAGACTTCGTTGGTTTGTCAACGTTATCATTTCGTCTGAAAATTGCATATTGAATCAGAGATATTTATTCAAAATCAGATTTACTGACAATTAATGAGGAATTAAGTGATGCAGGCTCTGAAAACATCAAAGGAAGCTACACTTTTCTTTTGCGGAATGTTTGTAACGATATTCGCAAGTCAAGATTACCAGAAGCGTTAGACTGCCAAAACAAACATTTCGGCACGACAAGCCCTTATTGAGCACTGGATCTTTGCAGAAGAACTGGAATATATTTTTATTTTTCCAAGGCACCACAATTTCTCCTCGTTAGAAAATATTTTTCATACCAACTCGTCATTCTGTGACATTGGCAAGTAGTTAACGCATTAGCAGCCTAGAATTTTCGACCAATAATAACCTCTCAGTATCTGAATGTAAAAAGAAGTAACAAATGTAAGATGTGCAGGTACTGCATGAAAAGAAAAAATATGCCAAATACTGATCAGTAGAACAATATGCATGCTTTGTTGCCCTCAACCAACATTCAGAAACATATTTCATAGTACACCTAATAGTAAACTGTTAATAGTTCTTGAATTAAAAAAGAATTCTGCACTTTTAATAAATCACAGAGAGCAAAGGAAAAGAAAGGTAAATGAGTTTGAAAAGATAAGAATGGTGGGTTACTGGGACAGCAGATTACAAATGGTGGGTTACGGGGATAGTAAGAGTAAATGATGATAGTGCAAATAAAATATCTAAACGAGGAGCAAATACAAATAATGTGAGACAAAAAAGAACATATATGAAGAACGTAAATAGGAAACTGGATAAGAGAAGTTGTAGAAGTGAACAGAGAAACTTAGTGTTAATTAAGACCATGTAGAGAGTAATGTCAAATTACATATTGAAGAACCAGATTCCCAATTTAGAAACATTGGAGTTGAGAAACATGATTCATATTACACAGGTAATGAAACATGTATGCAGACCCCTGCTTTTGTTCCATAACGCATTTCAGTAACAGAGTGTTGGTTGTTTTGATGCAGACAGTTTACTTGTGCCCATTCATTCTATTAGGATGTTTGGTACCTACTTAATAATATAAAATGCTGAAAAAAAATCCAGGCAACTGATAGACTGAACATTGCTCTCACATCCCAACATACAATATAATATGTCAGTATTACCAGAGATATTGCTGAGTATGTGATACTGGCAGTGTGTATGTGTGAAGCTTAGCAAAGAGTGTATGGGTGAACGAATATTTCGTTAGGGTTTGCGAAATTGACACTTTTTTATGCACATTTTCATATTTAGGACTTAATTCTTATTAAAAAGCTACCCACTGCTTGACACAGAGAGACCCCTGCACCAAATTTAATTGCTAGCACTTATCTCTTGTTTTCTGCTTGAGCACCGCGGAATCAATATCGTCTGACTCTCCATTCTTAGTGCCTGATGGTCTGGCAGTTGCTCTCTCATAAATAAAAAAATAAATCGTTAATTGTACACTTGGAAAGAGAGCCCATCTTTTTTGGTCACATAAAATACGTCACATAAAATACGTCTTTCAAATTTACTTTTATAGGTTGCAGAGTTACCTCATCACACCTGCCTTATGAATTTTGCGTAGTATAAATTACATTACTTCCATATAATTAGGCCCTGTAATAGCCGTATTCGCAAATGGCTTTACAGCTATTGTCCCTTAACAGTATATTCAAAGGTTAAATGCAGGACACAAAGTTATTATGGTACAAATGGTTAAGATTTTTATTAATGGTGATATATTGTCATTGTGGCACATAAAATAGGCAAATAATGCACTTCATGTAACAGTTGGTTAACCAATTAAGTCCATCACTTTGCCCTATGTATGCCCAAGATGCCTCTGTTATTAGGCAGCTATTACACACAATAAATGTGTACAACAAAGTTAAACATAAAGGCATGAGGAAGGATAAGCAACAAAGATTTGTTTGAAAATACCTGCTACATATTTCACTGCACAGTTAAATTGTATACATGCAAAATGCTCCAAATGGAGAAGAGTAAATATAATAAAAATTATAACTGTGCACTGAGGTACCAGTAGTAAAGATGTGCCAGAGTTCGTTTCAGTTCTAAAAGGCTACTGGTAATACTTGTAGCATATTGTACCTGTAAATGAAGAGAGAATCAGTAAGCTTCATTTGAAGTTATTAGTTTGCTGTTCCTTAAAGACTGTGCTAGACATAATGCAGGCCCACTGTGCATGCTGTTCTTGGGCATGGGATGATTACTCACTGTTCACAAGCATCTGAAAATCACCCTTACTACTGCCAAGCAAGCGATAGGGAGCTGCTATGAATGGGTGTGTTTTTGAGGGCTACTGAGAGTCATGTACCAGAGATACCAAGAGTACTCAGTTATTATCCTTTCCTGTTGATACTGTCTCTTCTACAGGAAATAAGTGTGTATCACTACTAGTCAACTTGGTTGTGATGACATGTCAGTGGCAGGTCTGCACAGCAGAGAAAGGGTCCAGGAAGAACTCAGGATATTACTCCCATCACCCCAACCAACAAGCTTGAGATGTGGTCTTCCACTGAAATTGAGCGAGTGAGACTAACTTCACCAATTGGAAAATGTACTGTGTTCCATGTCAAGGGGGAGAGGGCGGGGAGTGAGGGACACAAAATGGCAGGGGTCTGTTGATCATTGGCAGCCCAAATGTATGATGAATAATGGCACCCTTTAGGAAAATGACAGCAAGGGTTGAGAACAAACACTACATGCACTCAGTGTGTCTGCTTAGAGACCTCATTCAACGTGTTGTCAAGCCTATTCTGTCAGTCAGCGAGGGCACAGAGGCATTGGGACAAATGATGCCTGTTGTCTGGCCTCCGAGGTCATACTTGTTTCATTCCAGTGAATGGCAGAGAAAGTTGAGAATACCAGTCTTTTTCGCAGAGTTTCAACAAAGTTCACAGTCTGCAGCATTACCTGCAGAATGAATTGTTGCCTCCTGGTTCTGAGTCGAGAGGAAGGCTTGAACCAGAGACTTCCAAGATTCTGAAACTAGCTAAACTTTGACTTCCTACACTTGTGCCACAGGGTTGAAAACTGTCCAGTCCCCATAAGTGGATAAGGTGTGCCCTATACATGCAAGGCTGCTATCCAGGTAGCTGACTATATGTGGGGTGACACAAGGGTATTTTAGGTTAGGTGACTATCCATCCACTCCAGATAACAATATCCTTAGGAGACTTGGAAGTATCCTGGTACTGCTGATCCCTCCAAAAAATAACTCAGGAGTGCACCTCTTGTCACTCAGTATTATCCTGGTCTTGAAAGTATTAATCAACTACTTCAACAAGTTTATGACTACTTAACATCATGCCCTGAAATGAGGTCCACTCTGTCTGACATTTGCCCACCACATCTGTAATAGCTTTTCATCTGCCTTTCAATCTCCACAATATCCTGCCAGATCCTATACTTCTTCTGCACCTATTTCCCTACCCTGTGGCTCCTACCCCTGTGAGCTTACCTTCCATAAGATGTCCCCACGCACTCTTCTACCACCACCTACACCAGCCTTGTAACTGACAAAACATATACTATTAAATAGAGAGCACCTATGAAATAATACATGACATGTGTCAGCTGTTCTGTAAACACTATTCAGCCTTTTATGTCAGCAAGACTGCTGTCAAGTTTTGAGTTAGGATAAAAGGACGTATAGGCAGAGGATGTACACGTAAGAGCCAAAGAAATTGGTACAATTGCCTAATATTGTGTAGGGCCCCCACGAGCATGCAGAAGTGTCGCAACATGATGTGGCATGGACTCGACTAATGTCTGAAGTAGTGCGGAGGGAATTGTCACCATGAATCCTGCAGGGCTGTCCATAAATAGATAAGAAAACGAGGATGTGGAGATCTCTTCTGAACAGAGTACTGCAAGGCATCCCAAGTATGCTCAATAATGTTCATGTCTGGGGAGTTTGGTGGCCCAGCAGAAGTGTTTAAAATCAGAAGAGTGGAGCCACTCTATAGCAATTCTGGACAGGTGGGGTGTCGCATTGACCTGCTGGAATTGACCAAGTCTGTCAGAATACACAATGGATGCACAATGAATGGATGCATGTGATCAGATTGGATGCTTACATATGTGTCACCTGTCGAGTCATATCTAGACATATCAGAGGTCCCATATCACTCCAACTGCACACACCCCACACCATTACAGAGCCTCCATCAGCTTGACATGCGGGTTCCATGGAGTCATGAGCTTGTCTCCTTACCTGTACACATCCATCCACTCAATACATTTTCAAATGAGACTCATCTGACCAGGCAGCATGTTTCCAGTCATCAACAGTCCAACGTCAGAACTGATGGGCCCAGGTGAGGCTGGGCAGTCATCAAGGGTACATGAGTGGGCCTTCAGCTCTGAAAGCCCATGCTGATGATGTTTGATTGCATGGTTCACATGTTAACATTATTGATGGCCCAGCATTGAAATATGTAGCAATTTGCAGAAGGGTTGCAGTTCTGTCATGTTGAAAGATTCTCTTAAGTCATCATTGGTCCCATTTTGCACGATCTTTTTCCAACCACAGCGATGTTGGAGATGATGTTTTACTGGATTCCTGATATTCACTTGTGAAATGGTTGTATGGGAATATCCCCACCTCATCGCTACCTCAGAGATGCTGTGTCCCATTGCTTATGTGCCAACTATAACACCACGTTCAAACTCTCTTAAATCTTAATAACCTGCCATTGTAGCATCAGTAACTGGTCTAACAACTGCTCCAGACACTTGTTGTCTTATATAGGTGTTGCCAACTGCAGTGTGATATTCTGCGTA
This sequence comes from Schistocerca piceifrons, assembly GCF_021461385.2. Lineage (NCBI taxonomy): Eukaryota > Metazoa > Arthropoda > Insecta > Orthoptera > Acrididae > Schistocerca > Schistocerca piceifrons. The sequence continues at coordinate 672,732,850 of NC_060140.1, read as the reverse complement.
TTTAAATATCTCTGTATTTGAATACACATGCCTGCATCAGTCTTTTTGGTGCTTCAGTGCACATTGGCAACACACTATATACTGTTGCAGAGCATGCTCAGCAACATGACAGTTGTGACCTCATACTAATGGCAAATAATGGTCATTACTTCACAAATAAATACATTACACAGTTCTCATAACATCACAATAATTAGCACTAAAATTGACTACAGTATGAAAGATGGGGACTTTCACTTATGGACTTATCATCTTAATGTCCAAAATATGTACATTACCTCTAGGAAAAACTCATGATGTGCAGTAGCATAGATTTACTAATCATTAGATTATTGGAAAGAATAAAGTCGCCATCACATAACTTAATTACTACACACATCAGAATTAAGGGGATGGAAGTCATATCAAATCATTGCCCTACTTCTCCACTCAACTCTGAGTACTACTCTCATCAAGCAGAAAATTAAATTCTCACACGATGTTACCAAATAGTTGACCTGTCAGAATATTCACATCACTTTAGCACCACAGTTATCAGTTAATCAGCAAAATTACTTTTCTTCATTCCAGTATTACCACTTTAAGCTCATAATTCTTTAGAGCACAAATAGAAGTTTTCAGATAACCTATAGATCCAATAATGTAGCACTACATGACTATTTGACATTTGTTTTTATACAGTTATCTTTTTCATTACTCAATCTTGTCTGTCAGCTCCATTATTTTACTTACAATTTTTTACCTCGTTAGCTAGTGGAGTGTGTTCTCAAAAAATGACCCTACTGCAGAGACAGGGGCCCTAACCATTAAGACCCTAACATTATTCTTTATTTCATTATAGCTTCACTATCTAATAAATAAACACCTGCTCTGCTTATCCAATACAAAATTGATTCTCCTGAAAAATACTCCACAGTAACAAATCCTTGTGCTAAGGCAAACTCAACTCTCATTACTGATCAGACAAAATTATCACTTAGAAAAATTATTATTTCACTGTATTCCATCAAATTGCTTGAGATTCTAGCCTGAAAGGCGATATACATAAAAATGTTGCCTATTCTTTCCACACACATCACTCTGGGCAACTATGTTTAACCTTTTATTTCCTTAATGTTAGAAGAGGCTGTACCATGACGAGCTTCTATAGGTAGATAGTTATCTCCGTATACTGATTCCACTGAACACAAACACTTCTATTATACCATAATTAATATTAAGACCTAATATTCAAGATGATTTTTACTGCATATTGCCTCTGCTGCTGCACAAATTATACTAATTTCACCCATGAGCTGATTACTTCAGATGTTAATTATTGTTTCAAATAATGTGCACCTTCTCCTCCACATATGCTGACACCCTTTATTTTCTGTTTACTTTACCTCTTTGTTTGACAGAAATTCTGGTAACCTTGACACCAATTTACTTTCTTCATGTTTCATAAAACCAGGATAAACACAGTATCTCATAGATTCTTATCGAATACCACTGCTGTTTTTTCCCTTTATATTGCCTTTTCTTCCATCCTCTTATGATTCCATTACTTATCACTAACACAACATAATATGTAGATAGATAACACTGGCGAAACCTTTTTAAAATATTCCTATACTAAATAATCCTTCTGTACAAAATCACATGAAACTCGAAGATAGAATGTTTCTGATTCACTTATAAACTACAGATAGATAGGAGAAGAGTCTGACTGCTTCAAGAAACACAAAAAATGAGACAGACTGCTGGGGTAAGCATTATTGCACCCATAATTGAATCCAACACAGAATGTTGAGCCCCCTACACGTTTATTTTAAATGGTTTAATCCAGAATTACCATCTTCCCCTCCATATCTGTTCTTTGAATTTCTCATACCATTTCTGGCCCATTCTGGCTATCTTCCACCCAACCATTCCCTGAATTTCTACTACAATTAGTTATGTTTGTCCTATTACCTGAGACTCTCTCCCTGATTGATTATTATCATCAAAATTCCTCCCACAATCTTCCACTGTGGGCTTCACTGTCTCCACTTTAACAACACAATTCAAAAAATCATTAACATTACCCCTAGGGGCAGGTACAAGCAATTCTATATCTTTCTGAGGCAACTTAGTTTCTAAACCCATATTTATTTATTCATTACCTAGCTTTTTGTCCACGTATTTCAATTTGTTTATCCAAAACTGACCGAAAACTTTTACAGTGCCCTTCCTAGAGTAAAATCTCTCCCCTCCCCAAAATTCATTCAAAATTCTCAGCCGCTTCTCATCCAAAAATGCTTTCTTAAAGCTATGCCACAAAGTACACCTATCAGCTAACTGAGCTCCCATCCATAAGCATCCCCTTTCAAAAAGCCTCTCACAAATGACGTTTTCTCTTTGTCATTCCATGTTTCAGGAAAATCATTAAATTCCCTAATGAAATACAGTGGATACACTTCACTATATGGTTCAAAATTAGTAAATTTCATATTACTAATGAATGAAGGATTGTTTGGGATGCTACATACTCTATGCTTTACATTTCATACCTTTTCTACCTTTTTCTCCATTTCAGTCAATATTGAATCTACATTCTTTTTTACTTTTACCAGTTTTTCCTTTACCACTACTGCACAGTTGGGTTCTACCTTTGTTTCTAAATCATTTTTAATTTGACCGATTGTGTTTTCAAGTTTAATCCTACTTTAAGCACAAAGTTTCCTGGCAGCTTTGACTTCATCTTTACACTTTCTCGGAAGCCTCCACACTTCTATAGTTATCACAAAGTTTCTTTCTCTCTTCTACACATTTACTACTCATTAATGTTAATTTTGTTGTGACTCGCCGATCTTTCAAAGTGCCGCCGCGCAGTTACGCACGTCCTCTACATGCGGCGCTGTCTGCCAGCCATGCAGCAGCAGTGCCACCTAAGCGGCCAACCAGCCAGTGGCCGCTAGACTCGGACTCAGTTATGATTTGACTGTTAAAGTGTACACACGTCTTACTCTGTTTACTTGATCTGTGACTTTCATGTATTGCGTCTTCCTTGAAATATATTTGTTCAACTTGAAGTTATAACAATTGGCGACGAGGTAGTGATTTTTCTTTTCCATCGTTGACCCACATGTTTCCATGGCTACTTTAGAGCAACTATTGCAAGGTCTCATAGAACAGCAAACGCTTCTCATAAATGCAATTTGTTATTTCGATGCAGCATCAAATCTCTCGTTGTTGTCTCTATCTCCTTTTCCTCCTTACGACGAGACGGAGGAAGACTGGTCTGATTACGAAAAACGTCTTCGACAGCACTTCTTGGCATTTCATGTCACGAACAAACAAACATGTAAGTCTCTGTTCCTTTCATGGATTTCACCTCAAATGTATCGGTTGTTGTCGCAATTGGCTCCTTTAAAGATTCTGCGTCTTTGTCCTTTGCTGAAATGTGCTCACTTCTGTCCATTTATTTTCAAAAGCAAATGCTTGTGGTGGCCTCTCATGTTGCCTTTTATCGTTGTCAAAAACATACCAAATCAATCCTATTGCACTTGTGCTGCTGAACTTCACGGCCTCAGTAGAAAGTGTCAATTTGTTACTGAAGTTCACAAAGAATCCTACGCTGATTCCATGGTATGGAATGCTATTATCCGATCGGCGCCCGACAAAGAAGTTAGGCAACATGCCCTTCAGTTGGCAAATCCAACTCTGGATGAAGTCCTATCCATCACTCAGTCTTTTGAAATTTCTTGCACTGCTGGAGCACAAATAGAAGCATGGGGCAACGTCGGGGAAATACAACCTCTGTGCGATGTTGACGAAGCATGTGGTGTGTCCCCGCCGGCCGACGTGGCCGCATTGCGCTCCCAAGTGCAGCCTCGGCCTAACCATAAACAAACCTCTAAGAAACTGCAGCAAAACCCACAGTAACTTCCTTCATGTCCATGGTGTTTTACGAAACATTCACGAGAAGATTGTCCACAATGTTGGGCTGTGTGTCACAAATGCAAAAAAAAAGGGTCATGTGTCAACCGTTTGCAAATCCAACCGCATACATGATGTTCATGAACATGACGCTAATTCTGATTCTGTGTTGTCTGTCAATTGTACTTCTTCCCATTCAAGGAAGTTATTCCTCACTGTCCAAATACTTGGTCGAGATGTTCGCATGTAGGTGGATACTGGTTCTGCTGCCACTATCATCAGTTCTCAGACGTATCTTCAGTTGGGTTCTCCAATCCTGTCACCTGTCACTAGGCAATTACAGATTTACAATAAACAGAAGATTTCTCTGTTGGGACAATTTTATGCTGAGTTATCTTACAAATCTGTCGTTTGCACTGTTCCCATATTTGTGGTCGACCACAGTAATGCAGAGAATCTTTTTGGTTTCAATGCCTTTTGCGTTTTTGGGTTCTCCATAGATGACTCTGTCAATATCGTCTCTGATGCTATTTCTTATGCTCAATTGGATTCCTTGTTGACGACATTTTTGTCCCTTTTTTCTCCTGGGTTAGGCTGTGCAAATGACTTTGAAGCTCATATCACACTCAAACCCACTACTCGGCCTAAGTTTTTTTGGGCTCGGCCCATTCCTGTGGCCCTTCGTGGTCAGGTCAAATGGGAGCTGGATCGTCTCATTGCTTCAGGGGTCTTGCTTCCTGTCGCTTCCAGTGAGTGGTCCTCTCCTGTTGTTGTCGTTGCTAAGCCAAATGGTGATATTCATCTCTGTGGCAATTTCAAAGCCACTGTAAATGCTCAATGCCTTACCGACACTTACCCTATGCCTCGACCTGAAGAATTGTTGACTAAACTTGCTGGAGGCCAGTATTTTTCTAAACTTGACCTGTCAGAAGCTTATCATCAGCTTCCTCTCGATGCTGCTTCCCGGCAGTTTCTGGTCCTTAACACGCCTTTTGGCCTCTATCAATACCAACGATTGCCATTCGGGGTTACCAGCGCCCCTGCTCTCTTTCAGCGATTCTTGGAACAATTATTGCTCACTGTCCCTGGGTGTATAAATTACCAGGACGACATTGTTGTCACTGGCTCCACCACTGACAAACATTTTCAAAATCTCCGCACACTTTTTCATGTCTTACAGACTGCCGGTCTTAAGTGTAATCTTCAGAAATCAAAATTTTTTTCAGCATCCATCACGTACTTGGGGTTTCAACTCTCTCGGGACGGTATTCGTCTGCTTCAGCAAACTGTCGCTGTGATCGATGCCCTTCCTCGCCCTACATCTGTTAAGGAACTGCAGGCCTTCTTGGGGAAAATAGCATACTATCACAAGTTTTTACCATCTGCTGCTTCGGTGGCTCAGCCGTTGCAGCGCCTGTTGCATAAAAACATGCCTTTTCACTGGTCTGCGTCATGCGATGTGGCTTTCCAGAAATTGAAGACTATGCTGAAACAGGCCCTGTGCCTGGCTACTTATCGACCTGGCCAACATCTTGTTCTTGCCATGGACGCCTCTCAATATGGGGTCGGTGCAGTCCTTTCGCACCATGTTTCTGATGGTTCTGAACAACCCATTGCTTATGCCTGCAAAACGCTCACAGATGCCTAACAAAAGTATTCTCAAATTGAAAAAGGAGCTTGGGCCATTATTTATGCTCTTCATAAGTTTGGTGTTTTTCTCTATGGATCCAAATTTCATCTTGTTATGGATCACAAACCACTTGTTCCCTTGTTTCATCCATCAATGTCACTTCCCGACAAGGCTGCACACCGCCTCCAGCATTGGACTCTTTACTTGTCTCGTTTCAATTATGAGATTCATTTCCAGCTGACGGCTCAACATGCGAATGCTGATGCATTGTATCACCTTCCCATGGGTCCTGATCTGGCATTCGATAGGAACGAACTTTTGTGTTTCCACCTGGATGTTGCCGAGCAGCGGGTTGTGGACTGGTTCCCCATCACCGGGGACCAGCTGGCGGCTGCTACGGGTTCTGACCCTATCCTCTCCAGGGTTTTATGCTGTATTCAGAAGGGTTGGCCAGGTCGTCTGTCCGCTAAGATTTCTGATCCGTTGCGGAACTACTACACTTTGCGTTACTGCCTCACGGCTAGGGATGGTGTTATCCTCCTTTCCACCGAAAATGCTTTGCCGCGTGTTGTGGTACCTGCATCTTTGCATGCTTCGGTCTTGCGCCTCCTTCACCAAGGGCACTGGGGTGTCTCTCGCACAAAATCTCTGGCGCACCGTCATGTGTACTGGCCCAGCATCGACTCTTAAATCGCACACATGGTCGCTGCCTGTGGCCCTTGTGCGTCACAGGCCGCCACCCCGAAGTCATCTTTGTCACCGTGGCCCTCACCTGAGAAGCCCTGGGAGCGTATTCATGCTGACTTCGTGGGACCTTTTTTAGGTACTTATTGGCTTCTCGTTATTGACGCCTACTCTAACTTTCCTTTCATTGTCCGTTGCACGTCGCCTACCACCGCGGCAACCACCAATGCTCAAGCTTGCATTTTCTCTTTGGCCTTCCCTCTACTCTTGTTACTGATAATGGTCCGCAATTTGCCTCTTCCAATTTTGCCAATTTTTGTGCCCGTCACGGCGTCTTGCATGTCACGGCCCCTCCGTTCCATCCACAGTCAAACGGTGAGGCTGAACGACTGGTCCGCACATTTAAGACTCAGATGAGGAAATTCCTGACTTCTTCTGCTGCTGATGATGCGCTTCTCTAATTTCTGGCTTCTTACCATTTCACCCCCATGGGCGACCACAGCCCAGCTGAGCTCTTACATGACCGACAGCCCCTCAAGCTACTTCACCTTCTGCGGCCTTCCACCTCACGGCCACAGGTGCCTTCGCTTGGCCGGTTCACCGCCGACGACCTTGTGTGGGTGCGGGGATATGGCAGGCGGCCAAAATGGAGTCCTGGCCGCATCTTACAACACCACGCCGTGGCCAACGCCTGTATGAAATCCAGATGAACACAGATGTTGCAGTGCGTCATTCGGACCAGCTTCAGCCTCGTGTGCTGGCAACGCCTGTTCCGGATGCCGCCACACCACCTTCGGCTCTACCTGGTGCTCAGGATACTGGAATCTCTCATTACTCACAACGCAGTCCTCTCACCATCATATCGGTGCCAGCACAAGAACTGACCCCCACGTCTCTGCCATCTCGACCCGTTATCATCGGGGACACTTCCGTCAGTACGAGAAGCCTCCTCCTCAAGACTTTACGGCCAGTCAAACAACACCTATGGACGTTAGCAATCTACAGGCCACCTCCATCAAGACCTGTGCAAAAACTTCAAAGGGGGTAAAAGTGTTGTGACTCGCCGATCTTTCAAAGTGCCGCCGCGCAGTTACGCGCGTCCTCTACATGCGGCGCTGTCTGCCAGCCATGCAGCAGCAGCGCCACCTAAGCAGCCAGCCAGCCAGCAGCCACTAGACTCCGACTCAGTTATGATTTGACTGTTAAAGTGTACACACATCTTACTCTGTTTACCTGATCTGTGACTTTCATGTATTGCATCTTCCTTGAAATATATTTGTTCAACTTGAAGTTATAACAAATTTCTCATTAGTATTCTGTACTACTTTCTTTATCTTTTCATCACAATCTTTCACTATTGCCTCAATCTTCTTATTTAATGCTGAAAGATTAGAGCTGACTACCTTTATTTCCTTTTTAATTTCTTTCTACAGGTCATCCTTTAAGCTAGTCATGTCAATTTTAATGCTATCCGTTTTATTTTCCACCCTACTAATGTCTTTTTTCATACTATTTTCCATTCTACTAATGGCTTCTTTTGTACTCATACTACTCAAACTACTCATAATTTGCCTTGACATTGCTTCCAATTTTCTGTCTGCCATAAAGTTTTGCCTTTGCTGACATTCGCTACTAGATTCTTCCTTGTTAGCCTTAACGAGTTCACCCACTTTATTAATGTTTTCGTCCATTTCGCTCACATCACCACACAATGTAGATGACACTTTTATCATTCCATCTACAATATGACTTTTGTTCCCGTCATTCAAAGTTACATTCATGTTTGCTTTATAACCACTACCATCTACCAAAGCAGTCCCCATTAAGTTTTTCTGTTCATTTAAAAACTTAACCCCTATGGCTTTGTTATCAGTCACATCACTCTCCTGTTGTCCATCCTCCTCCATCACACTGTCTTGTTCGTTAAGGCCAGTCATTATGTGCCACATACCTTATTTTTATTCACCCATCTCCTGCTGCCGCTGTCACCGCGGCCGTCCTCCATAACCTCAGCCAGCGATCTTCTGTGCTTATGCTGTGTTGGTGATGCTCGTACACAATCAAACTTTCGGAATACTGTAATTACTTTCCATTGTCAATTAGTCCGTTCACTGTCCTCAATAATACTGGTACCACGAGTGCTTTAAATTCAGTCACTCCATTCAAAATGCACTGTTCACTGTTCAAAGTTCACAAGTACTTGTTTCTTCTGTCAAAATACAATATTCCTTGCCCAAAAGGACATCATATGTGAGGTTTGCCTGCTTTGTTTCTTTGCTGATAGTCTTGGGCGTCAATGCACTGCATTTTTATACTGCCCTGAAAAATGGGGGGGGGGGGGGGGGGTGGAAGTTCAACACTGAATACTGTAAATGATGCAGTCGACAGTTGCACAACTGCATTTCACAGTTCTTTACTTTCACTGTTCACAACTCCGCAATATTACACAATTATATGGCCAGTTCACTTTTGGTAAATGTTGAAAAGCCTTATTAATAGGTTGCAGACAACATCAGCGTACTGCTACAACAGTTTGCTGTTGAATATCTATGAGAAGTAAAAACCTAACCACACCATTCACAGTTTTTGCAGAATAATACAGTACATGTGATACTATTTTTCAAATAAATTAAACAGACATTTTGATTAATTGTTCTCATGCATGGCTTATTTGTGTTACACTTATTCCACTGTTAAGTTGATGCATTGTTGTTAACCTAAACAATACATGGTTGGCATCTGAAAATCAGCCATGGACTCTCTGTCACGGGACCAAAAATTGGTCCTTTATATATGGAAGGATGAGCCAGACAGTAGAGGATTTTACTTTATTATATGAGCTTTCAAATGGTAACTTCATTTTTCTTGTTACGGTCGAACCTTGGCCAGCAGCATCAGCTGCCTGTAAACTTTCTCATTCCACGGTCTAGCAACAGGAAGTCAGCAGCAAGGCAGGCAAACTCGATCATGTGCCTCTCTTGTGAGCTGACGAAGTAACGCTGTTCCAGGCGTCGCTGACCAAACCACACTCTGCAAAGTTCCATTGCCGCCCCCTCGTGTTTCTGGGTCCTGACCAATCAGGGCGGAGGAAGCCGCGTGGCTGTCCTGGAAGTACTTGGCCACCCACTACTGGGCGCGTTCTCTTGGACGTGCGCCCTGTAGCAGTGAACACCCTCTGCTTCTCCAGGTGTTGCGAGCCGTGGACTTAGTTTCGCAGCCGGCATGCTGCTCGAACTTACCCAATTGGCAGACACCAACTTTTGTTAGCTTTGCGAACTATGTTTCACGAAACTCTACGCTCTGGCTCACCCTTGCCTCCCTAGGCCTGGCTATGTGACTCCTTTTTAACATGCTTTCGCGAATAAATGGCCTTCATCTAAATATTATCCTGATGACTTAATTATGCCCACCGCATTCCCATCCATCCATCCTGTACATATATCCTCACAATAATAGGCACTGAAACTATACACTGTTTAAAGTTTAAGTTACAGAAATTATAATTAAAACACAACTTACTCAATTAACTGAATACATCGAAAAATTCCTCCTTTTAACAGTTCCTTCTATCACAAAACTTAGGCTGAATTATTTGTTTAAATAATGAAATTAACAGACATAGTTATACCAACAATACTTTTGAAAAACATGGTAATTATTTTGGAATTAATTAAGGGCTGGCTTTGCTAATATGTTTTTGAGTAGAGCCAAATAAATACTTTAAGAATCCTAGTAGTTCTTCCTACAAATGTTTACAATTAATACAGAATTTATATTTGTTTATAAGTCAACAATGGACTCTAAGTCATGAAACAATTACTGATTTCAGCCTATAACAAAAGACATTAACTAGGAATTGTCAAAATAAATTAGGAAATTAATTACATACACAAGACTAAGCACAAAATTATTCCATAAGACTGGGGGCCAATTTTTCTCTTTTGTGGAAATGCAGATTATATTCATGCATGTTAATGGTAATTAGGCAAAAATGAAAATAAAATGAATTTAAGGAGGCAGATGACAAAACAAGGGAGGTAGTCTTATCCCAGCCTGCTTTGTCACACCTTCTCTTCCACACTCTGTTAATCCATTATTTCATACCAGCCTCGTCCATTCAACAATTTTCATGTACGTGGAAGATTTTGGCATTGTTTTGCACAACATGAAAGGCCAAAGTGTAGTGCATTTTTTCATGTCCACTTATTTTACACTTACAGTTTTAGCACCTTTCATGGCAACAGTTCTGTTACTCAGCACATCAAATGTCAGATGAGTTTCATCCATGTCCGCTGTTTGCTTAGTTCCACACTGGTTTTCTTTCAAGGTTGGACAATCAAAGCAATGGAAAGATAATATTTTCTCTTCATACTATTGTGGCATTTTCTGAGATATTGTGGTTTTGGTTCACACATTACGTCCATGATGCTTCACAAACCTGTAGCACCAACCAACTCCACCCTTAAAGTCTGTTAAGTTGAACGGTAGTGATAGCTTATGATCATGTACTTAAATCATTTTTATATTCATTCCAGTGCCATTTTGATAATGTCCTTGAATCCATTTCAATGCATTTTCATCTAGTTTTGCTCATTTTGCATTCAGTCCTCTATTTCTTTCTCATTTCTTTCAGTTCTTTTCTTACTAGCCCATGAATTGTGAATGTTTTTTTCTGTTAGTGGAGGGCAAAAATGCCGCTCAGCTGCTATGTTTCCATGTTCTTTGCATATACTATCACTTTTAATTTATAGCCTACATTGGATCAGTACCTTTTATTTTTTTTTCCACTACAGACCTAGCTATTGTTATCAGTAACACAAATCACTTTCAGTTCAAGTTCACTGACACTGTAGACTGTACTGATGTATCATTGGTTGGACAGTGTTCTTGGTTTGTGATGGTAAGGCAAGAGGAAGACAGTTTTAGCAAACTTTTGAGTCCTGGCAACTCATGTTTGTCACATCAGTGCACTGCCGCTGCCAGTTGAATATAGTGTTGCCAGACAGAGACTGATGAGAATTTAAATCAAACAATGGACATATCTATTTTAATTTCAAGTGTAAGATGCACACGAATTTTGGAGCCAATTATTCAAAGAAAAAATGCATTTTACAGTCTGTAAAATATGGTAATAATAAAATAATTCATGAGTCAACATAGTCATAGTACAGTTTTCAGTGATCGAGGGAATACTTATATTATTATAATAACAGTCATGAACTACAAGTTTTTATCAGTCAAGTTATTAATGTTGGTTAATGATGACCACACACAGATTTAAAAACATACATACAGAGGTAGCCTGGTGTTCATATACATCCACAATATACAGAATCAGAAATCAATTTAAGCAGTACAGAAACATTCCCATACTTGATTGGATACATTATAATAAACATAACATGTCATTATTTATATCTATAGGTGGTACAGTCACAACAGTTGGCCACATGAACTTCATCACAAAGCTACAAAATTTGAGTTCCATAATCACCACTGTGACATATGTGCTAACACTTTGGGAAACAAATTAAGACTGCCACGCAGTGATGAGTGACATGTCGGCATCCTGGCACACTGGAAGTGATTGCTGCAGTTCAGTCCCCTGATTCCAATAAAAATATTCTTTTTAATTTTAAGTGTACAAAATCTTTGCAACAGGAGTTAGTGCAAACAGTTATAAATGCATGGACAATTATGATTAATATTACACAACAAAATGTAATGAGGAAGGTGGCTTTATTAAAAAAATAACATTAGCTATGTTACGATAATTACTCAGCACTGTTGTAAAATGCAATGTAATTAAAATAAAAAAATCTGAAGCTTGGTAATAAATAAAGTAGAACAAAACACGAGCACACTTGCTGCTCCGGTACAATCCACTTGCCAATCAAAGAGTACCAAAAATGGTGTCCAATTACTTGCAAAGAAATGGAAAATAAATGTCACTGGACATAATTAGTGCTACTGTCACACATATATATTGACACGCACATATTCATATGAACATCAGAAGATTTATGTTGAATCATTTTTTTTCTTTGTCCTTTTCTTTTCATACATTTTTCATTACTTAAGCAAAACCACGTCTTGAAACAGACGCTGGAAGCCAGTGTGCGAACTTCCATACCTATGGCTAGTTCCTCACCTGTAACAAGTGCACAACCCATGGTCACTAACACTAATTCTGTCACTAATGCGACTGCCACAACCTCAGCTAACGTGGCAACTGTAAGTAATTTTCCTGTCGCTGATTTCGTTCCCACCTTTTCTCAGAAATCCCATAAAAATGTGGCTAGAATATTAGCAATATGGATTGCACTTGTGCCTGGCCAAATGATCTGTTGGTCAATGTAGCCAGACTGAAGTTGAGAGGGAAAGCCCAAATGTTTGTAGAAACAGTGAACAAATTGTGTGATATGTGTGACTTTGAAGTTTTGGCCCACAGACTAACTATGCATTATACCGATACCAGAGGAACCGGATACTATAGAGATCAATTATCAACCCTCAGGCAGAAGCAAAATGAAGATTTTGATGCCTTTAAGGATCGCATACAAGCTGTATCTTGTCGCACCTACAAGCTAGGCGAAAATGCCAGTGAAAATAGAATTTTGCGCTCAGAAGCAGAAGTGTGTGCAATTGATGTGTTTGTTCATGGTATTGATCCCTGCATTAGAGGAGAAGTTAAAGCAGCCTCCACCACCTCAATGTTTGAAGCTGTTCATTTGGCAATTCTATGTGAAGATTTATTGCGCTTCTGCGCTGCTGCACCAGGTCCACCGGACCCAGTACCGGTTTCAGCAAGGGAAGTATTTTGTCAATGTTATGGGAGACCCAACCACATGGCAATGAGCAGTCACACACCTTTCTGCACTATTTGCCAGACTATAGGCCATACCAATGATGTTTGCCCCACAAAGCCACTATTTTCTAATCAGATGCCTGGCCACCGCCCCAACACGGGGTCGAATCAGGGAAACACGTGGGGGGCAGGCTCCACCACCTACCTGTGTCCCTGACAAAAATAATACACCTGGTGAGGACCCAAAAATGCCAAGAGGTGGAATATGTTAGTTTAAATGGCATACTCAGGAACAAAGTAGTTAGAATTTTGGTTGGTACTGTTGCACAAATTAGTGTATTATTTGTAGACAAAAATGATCAAAGGATGTTACAGCCACCCCGATTCCATATCAGTGGCCGTGGAGAGGAAGTAATTGTCCTTGTGGGTTCGTGTGTAGTGAATTTGCAAATAGACGAGGGTAAATAGTCGAGAAATGGAAGTAGTAAGGTTAAAGAAAGGTGATATTGACATCATATTAGGGAATGACTTCTTGCACCGTTATCAGGGGACAGTGAATTATCGAATACGCACTGTGCAGTTCGGTGAAGCAATTCATCATTTCAGCGGTGCACCATCCCACCAGACAGGAGGAAGCTGTGAAAGGCGCCATACACAGTCTCCCATAAAACCACAGATATGGACTATAAAAATCAATGACACTGTAACGATAAGAAGTGGAAGTGGGAAGATTCTTTGGATAGATGTCAAAAATCATACACAGCTGAAGACAGACATTCTGGTGGATCCGCTCACCCAGAATGATGTATTAGATCGTCAATCAGTACATATAAAGAGAAGTATTTGTTGACCGGAAAGAAAACAGAAAGGTTTTTCCATACCGGTGAGTATAGATAATTTTAGTGTGAAAAATGTTGTGATACTGAAAGGTACTATTGTTACTAGAGGACAGGAAACTTTTGACGAAGTAGGAGGAGCAGAGCTGCAATGAAGTAAAGATGAGAAGGGACGGAGGAGAAAGAAGTGTTCAGTTAGAGAAGTGCGCTATGTCGTGTCATCATGAAGGAGTCAATTGTCAGAGAATTTAAGTCATTTAAACGTTGAGGAAAAGAAGGTATTGCAGCCAGTGTTAGAGGAATTTTCTTGGTTGTTTGAAGAGAGGAAATTCTTACCCACCACGGATTTGGTTCAGCACGAAATTCCGACCGGTGAAGCACGGCCGATTGCACAAAAACCATATCGTATACTGTATTATTTGCAATCTGTAGTCGAAGATACAATTCAGCAGCAATTAGCTGAAGGAATCATTCAGCCCTCCTCAAGTTTGTGGGTGTCCCCTGTGGTTGTTGTGCTAAAAAAAATCAGTGAATGGAGATATGTGTTGATATGTGGGCAGTTAACCGAGTAATGACACCAGACACGTATCCGTTACCACACACTGACAATACATTAGACTGCCTAGGCAACTGCAAGTATTTCACCACCCTTGACTTGTGCTCTGGATATAATCAAATCCCTGTTGCACCGCAGGACCGCCGTAAAACTGCTTTTGTCGTACCTACAGGATTATATGAATTTGTAAGAATGCCTTTTGGATTGAGGAATGCACCCGCCACTTTTCAGACATTTGCAGATTTGTTGTTGCACGGATTGAAACCCACTACATGCTTGGTATATTTAGATGACACTTTTATTTTTTCTAAAACTATCAAAGAACATACAGAAAGGCTGAGGGATGTTTTGGAATGGTTGAAAGGAGCTCACTTGAGTGTGAAACTGGAAAAGTGTGCCTTTGCTCAAATGAAGGTACAATATTTGGGGCATATAATAAGTGAAGAAGGTGTCAAACCAGATCCCCATATGACCACAGCAGTAAAGGAATTTCCAACACCAACAAATATCAAAGAATAACAGTCATTTCTAGGCCTTGCAAATTATTACAGACGTTTTGTGAACAATTATGCTATCATTGCGAAGCCCTTGACTAAATTATTGAAAAAAGGAGCTAGTTTTATCTAGACCAAGGAATGTGATGAAGCAATGCAACAAATCCAACATGTCTTAACTAGAGCTCCTGTACTAGCATACCCAGATTTTGAAGAGCTCTTCATTCTGTCAGCAGATGCCTCCGATTGCTGTAGGAGCCATCCTGTCACAAGAATTGGATGGAGAGGCACGACCAATTGGTTATGCATCTTGGCTGCTTAAAAAAGCAGAATTGAATTACAGTATCACTGAGAAGGAGCTTTTAACGC
Organism: Schistocerca piceifrons; assembly: GCF_021461385.2. Lineage (NCBI taxonomy): Eukaryota > Metazoa > Arthropoda > Insecta > Orthoptera > Acrididae > Schistocerca > Schistocerca piceifrons. Next base: position 672,717,573 of record NC_060140.1, on the reverse strand, counting down.
TCATGTATGGTGTAACCTATTCCTGCTGTTATTTGTATGGGAGAAAATTTACTGTCATCACCGATCATGCTGCGTTACAGTGGATGCTAAGCCTGAAAGACTCTAGCAGCAGGTTAACTCATTGGGCTTTAAAATTGAGCGAATTTGAGTATGAGGTAAAACACAAACCGGGCAAGTTGCATCAAAACGCCGTTGCATTAAGTCGGAAAGTCAGAGTGATTGTAACTAATGATGTTTTAATTGAAGAATTGTGGGAAGCACAGCAAAGAGATGTTAAATGTCAGAAATATGAGGCTTTGCCTGAATTTTCTGTTGAAGATGGAATTTTATATCGAAAGACCCCCTTGGGTAAATGAGTGGTAATTCCAAAAGAACTATGTCCCAAAATAATAATACAATGTCACAATAGTCTGCGAGCATGTCATAATGGTTTTCATGCCACCAATTGCTGAATAGCCACCCTTTACTTCTGGGAAGGCAGACAGCGAGATGCGCAAAGGTATATACAAAATGGTTTGCCTTGTGTTAAGAGGTCATTGCCACCTCAGACGAAAGTGCCCTTACAGCAAGTACCAAAAGCCACTTGTCTTTGGGCTATAGCAGCCGCAGATATCGTTGGTCCTTTCCCTCTGAGTCCACAGAATAACAGATATATAGTGTCCATCATAGGTCATTTTTCCAGGTTCTTAATTCTCATTCCCATACCGGCTCGTGCATTTGTCACCCATTTGGTGTTGCCCTATGGAAGTCCTGAAGCTGTACTTACAGATCAAGGCATGAATTTTAAGTCCACATTGTTCACAGAAGTCTGTCGATTGTTGTGAATCAACAAGTGGAGAATGACACCATTTCATCCAAAAGTGAACAGACGCCTAGAGCGGGTCCATCGCACCGTTACGCACATACTTTCTTACTATGTCAATAAAAATCACACTGACTGGGACTGGTATGTCCAATACATCACATCAGCATATAATAGCCATGTCCATGAAGCTACAGGATATTCCCCTTATGAAGCAGTGTATGGCTGCCTTATGAATTCGCCTTTTGAGATTGACAAACTGCCCCCAGAATTAAATCGAAAGATGTGAAAGGTTTGGCCTGATGTCAAAAAGCCATTTGGAAAAAGTGAGAGCGAATAACACAAAAGCCACTGCTCAACAGTTGAAGAGGGATAATCTGAAAGCAAAAACGCCTGTGTACAAGGTAGAAGACCCAGTTATTTTAAGCAATCCAGCAGTAAAAAAGGGAAGAACCAAGAAGCTTACACCTACTTACGAAGTACCATACCGTATCATCCGGCTTACTTCACCAGTAAATGCGGAAATTCAGTTAGCAGAATGCACCGAAAGTGCCCTTACAGCAAGTACCAAAAGCCACTTGCCTTTGGGCTTTAGCAGCCGCAGATTTTGACACATTAAAGTTGTACAAAGGTTCTGAGCCACCCCCACTCGATAGCGAAACAGGGCCTATTACGCCAGTAGTTCCACCCAAGAAAGCAAGAAAGAAGGTAATAAAACTGCCTAGACCACAACGTAGATATGCTCTAAGGTCAAAGTACCCCTATGATTTATGTTCCAGGAGTTAGATCTGAGATGAAATGTAAACAGTTGGAAAGGTCGTGTGTTAAGTAAGAGAATTAATTGATGGAAAATACTGTCATTACTATAAATTCATTTAAGTTGTGCATGTTAGTTATAAGTAGACATAAGAATTGGCAACCATTGGTAATAGAATTTAGGAAGTCACATGTTAATGGAAGTGATTGAAGTATTTGTAATCATTTTGTCTTGTGCCAATTAACGTCTCCAGTAATGTTGTCATAGCAGTCAAGAACTGAAAACACAAATACTGGAATTAAGGGGAAAATTGTCCTTGTCAATAGAACATGCTGAGCTAAGGATCAGTTAATCTTGTATATGTCAAAGGGATTCACACTTCATGTGTTGATTTAGTGAATACTGTTAAAGCTTTACCATAAAAACATGATAGTAACACGCCTTTGTAACTGCCAGTAGATCAGTGACAACATGCTGCCATCTACCTGCTATTTGAAATACACACTATTACATGTATGTTTTTGCTAAATGATCACACAACAATAATAACAAGAATATGTATGTCCAAGTTAAACAACAAATATGTTACTCTAAAGTACAAGGAGTCTTCCTTAAGTTCTATTTGATTTATTGTTTTCATAATGTGATTTGAAGAGACAACAACGTAAGTTTTTATGATACCATGTATTTCTGTGTATTAAATGACAAGAAGGAAGTTGCTCAGTTAACGTCAGTCATTGCAGTTTGTTTGCATACAACAAGCCTTGCTCCTCGCAGCTTAGTGCCCCCCACCCCCTCCCCACTCCTGTCCCCTCTCCCCAAAGGTCTTCTCACTGAGTGAGCGGCCATTACGGTTCCCCTTCCCCCGGGCCCCCACCTCAGCCGTTGGCACGGGCAGCATCTGCACCTCTCCCCTCGCCCCTCCTTACCACCCCCCTTCGCCCTGCAGGCCACATGCCTCAGCCACGCTGGGTCCAGCACCTACACTGCATTCATACCGTTGCAGCATAACCAGTAAATCCAAGAAGATAGTTTAAAAAAATCCACCAGCTTACTATTGCTTTACAGATTTTGCTAGTTTTACCCAATAATGGAAATCTATTTGTGATGTTTATTTTAATTTTGAGTAAAGAATAAAACCTAGAGTGAAAAGAAATTTTTTTCCTTATAAACACTGTCTACACCACCAAAAAGTAGGAGACATTGGAATTTCAGACCAGTCTCCAGCTGTGTTGTATTACCTCTCTTGTGGTTAATAAACAGGTCGACATGGCATCAAGGAAGCTGGCCCTTGCCGTGATATTTATTCTGTGAACGAACGCTGTATGGGAAACCCATCAGCCAAAGGATCGAGTTCGAAATGCCAACGTGCAATACAGTAAAGTCAAGTAGCAACCGAGTAAATGTTAGTTCCAAATAATAACCCTAACATTAGTGTCCAGTTCAGAAGTTATTAGCCACTAGTTTCAAGTAAGTGATCTCTAAGAGAGCCAAGTCTTCTTCACAATTCATACAGAAGTATAAAAATTCATAAATTATGTACATTTTAGAAAAACAGAGTATCCAAGCAAATATACGAGTCCTCATAATTTCGCAAATTTTAACGATTGAGTTATCTGAGTTCCTTGAAAACATCCTCCATGAATAACTGTCGTGATCAACAGAAGCTAACTCTGGAAGGAAATTTTGTGACCATTCCGAAGAACTAAACTCAACATGTAGCAAGAAGATCCCCCAGCCACCCACATACAAAGGCCTATTCAGTTCTATTTCACCCTCGCCACCCCTCATTGGGACCAGGCTTGGCCATCTGCATTGTCTGCATTCAGGCAGCATCTGAGCTATGTCGTCTAATGCAATATACGACAATAGTAAAAGCAGGAAGTAACTGAAATCTTCACTTTATAAGGGATCATTTTTTACGTTCATTAACCTATTCTATTAAAATTAAGGTGTAAACTGTTGCAACAGCAAGATTGGGAATGCTTTATGTATGTATTAATCTGGAGTTGTAACAAAGGGAGGGATAAAAGTTCCATGACCTGTAAAAGAGCTACTTAACAAGCCATCTACACCTCTATTTAAGATATTAAGTACACGGCACATTGGTAGCCACCATAAGCGCCATAAAACAATCACTGAACCCGCATTTCGTAAGGCTTAATTCCACCCACAGCGTAGTATAGTAGCTTCGGCATTCATGCATGCAGACGCCAGTACTTCCGCAGAGCCAGTTGAAACCGGTCGCAGCCATACTGTCAACTATAATGTCAGCAACATACAATCTCACGAGCACGATGACTTTCTCCTCTTACTGCTCCAAGCAGCGCTGGATCCCAACACAGAATTCTTAACCATTATGTAACGAATCCTTTGAATAACTTTATGCACATTTTCAATACTAAGGAACTTACTTTCCTTCCTATACACTCTACGCATGACAATTGTACTCTAATTCTAATAAAAACAAAAGCACCGACAGGTAAGTCATATTGAAATCTTCGAGATGCAGCTAGCTTCATCAGCCTGTCAATAATGAGTATAAGGAAGCAGGTAGGTGAGAGAATTAACAAAAGGAACAACAATCATACCCTTGAACATTTGATTGGGCGACTGATAAACACCAATAATCATAGTTTTGAGACAAGGAGTACAAATCAGCACAGGAAATATCGTACAAAATGTTTAGTAAATATTGATCTGTTAACTGAAGGAGACATAAAACTACTTTAAATTAAATATCTCTAAAGAAAATATTAACGAAACACTTCATTCTTCCACAGCATTTCTCATAACATTGACATAACTCAACAACAGCTTTGCTGTAGGTAGACATATTCAAGCCATGTCATTCGGTATGGAAATATAAACAAGGGCATAAGGGAATAACAGAGAATGCTTGCACTTATTTTGCTATGAAATGTAACTGGAGAATAAGGGAGTTTTGTGTAAGGGAAATAATAGTTTGTACTTTTGCTTTTATTGAGGTTTTGCCAGCGTTTGTGTCACCATGATGAGTTGCCAATTACTTATTTCGATGTACTATTTTTACTATTGTTCATTTTGTCCATGTTTTGTTTATGTTATTATCAGTTTATTGGAGAGACTTGCTAGAGTTTTGTCAGCACCGGTAATCTAGTCTGTGGGTACCTGAACCTGAACCTAATGTGTTACTTTGCAGCTAGAATTATGGGGATAATTATTCAATTTGTGGGATTCCAATTATGCCAGAGCAAGTTCCAGAGTATTCTCAATTACTTAAGTGTTTATTAATAATGTTCTAGTCAAGCAACTACTGTGGAAGGGTAATTTAAGATGTAATCATGTTTTGGCCACATACCTAGTCTGTTGGATGAACAAGAGAACCAATCCCACAAGGGAACGTACCTTACGTGACACGACTGGCAATCGCACGGAGCCCTAGAAGTCTGTGCCATTCCTTAACTTTTCAATTTCACGGCATAGTCCATCCTACTCACTTTCATCTTTCCTCTCTCAACAGAACAAGACATGAAGAGTCATGCAACTCCCGCAAGGACATGTACCTGATGTGATGCGACTGGCAACCGTGCCGAACCCTAGCTGTCTGTGCCTTTCCTTAACTTTACAGTTTTGTGGCATAGTCCACCCTGACCACCTTCATCTTTCAACTAGCAGCAGAACTATTCAATTCAGGTGAACTAACACAGCCTTTAATTTTGATGTCAAAGAAGAGTTCACAGGAACAGTGTTCTGTGCTCTCTGACAACAGCTGATCAGGCACCATCAAACACGAACCACGTCTAGCCCAAAGCTAAACCGCCAGCAAGTGAAAATCTCCGTTCAAAACTTGAGCCTTCTTTGACACTGTTTTTCGGTTGTATTTTCCAACGGAATATTGACTACTGAAGTAGTATTACTTAACTGTATGATGTTTCTCAGGACACCACGATATACCCAAGGATAGAGGATAAGATCGGGTTTTAAGAATAAGTATGTAGTAGCTATCTTGGAATCGCAGCGTTGTTGTATACCCAGTTAAGTAGGCGATACCATTGTGTCAGTGATGCGCCGTGCACTACACCTTCTACAAAGGAAAAGTCCTTCAGAAATTATGCTCAATTTAGTCTTTTCTAATCCAATTCCTTATGCTTTCTGTTTCCACTATGAAAGTCTCTAGCTTCTCGCCGAGGTTCCCCCGCCCCCCCCCCCCCTCTCCTCTCATTATCAACAACATTATCATAGTCCCACGCAATGAGATGCCCCATCTGCACCAAACTGGAGTCACTTTTCTTTGTCAATTTCTTTTCCCAATGTGAAATGTTATTACACTTGGACGGTCAACCCAAAGAGGCTTTTAACTTTGTTAACTTATTGATATAGCATATGCAGCAATGTAACATGATCTTTGTGTACCTCATTTTTATATTTTCGTGTTTATGTAACAATTACATTTGGGCTAAAATTGATTTCATAGGAATTTTGGTACGGGATGTAACTGACATTATGTTAAAAGCTTTAATTACTTTGTCTTGAAGAATGCTAATTGTTTACTCTTCATTGATCAGTTAATAGGGAGTGTTGTGGGTTAATTTTTGGGGACTGGGAAGGTGAAGCTGTGGCAAGTCCATTCTGTAGGGAATGCTGAACACACTTCTCCCTCTGGCGCCACAGTGAAGTACTGGAACAGTAGGGGATCTTGGGGTGGGGGTGGTTTTCCTGTCTTTGGGGGTCTATCATCTTTTTTCCTTCGATTCCAACACTCCGAATCTTCTATTTTATTTCTTACTTCTTGTCAGAGTACCAAGGTATCCACCCCTCTGCCTACATCTCTATTGCTGAGACCCTTCTCAATTATCATGTCGACACTTGTCATTGTTGACTAAAGCCTATTATATAGGAGGATCCAGGTAACAAGCTAGCACTTCTGCACTTTTGAAGATATTGAATTTATTTGAATATGTTTCATCTATAACACTTAACTACATAAGTCTTGATTCTGTATGCACAATTCGTTCATACGAGTATTAATATTAGTGTTAATTACGGCGTATCTGTCACTTATGAACCAATTTTCTAATGCATAATGTAATTTTAAACAGAACCCACTGTAACAACCTATCTAGCGTGATGTCATGCGTAATCCCACCTCTGTTGTGCGCTGCTCTGACGTAATGCCATAATTATTGTTTTTTTGGTCATCGTCGAATAAACCATACCGATTATGCACATCTACTCCCCTTTATTCAGTAATGCTATACCCCTCTTTTTGTGACATTCGTATTCATCATTGCTCATTCTGAAACCTATAAATCTCTACTCCAATCTGGAAGTTTTTGTGCAGTGTTGTGTTGTGCTCCTTGCACAGCGCACATGCTCACTGCATGCACTCTGCGTTTGACGGTCGGTATCACTTCTCAGCTGCTGTGCTGGCCTTGGAAATTATCGTCTTCATGCCATTTGATGTAGCACAAGATTCAGCCTTGCAGCCAGCTGCCATGGCTGATGCAGTGTAGCCTTGCAATCAGCTGCCGCACTCCCAATCACCTTATTAATGCTACTACAACGTTACACACTAGCCTTACGTTGTTACAACCATTCTTATTGTGATATTATTATGCCACTAATAACCTTTCATGCCACTATGGCTTACTCACTTACTATTCGCACTCATCTACCTATGTTTTGTATACCTGGAAACTCATTCATGATTCCCTTGTCAACTGATTTGCTTGCTTTATCTAATATGTCAAATAATCACCTCTTAACGTCAATTGATGACCTTTTAAAACATGAGAAAGGACGAATTTCTTACAATCACATGTTAGCACACTTAGATGAAAGGCAACCAGCCATTGAACTACATACCACCATTATACCCAATGCCACAGTAACCCCAGTCACTGTTACTAGAAGAAAGAATCTATCAGGCATGTACCCTCCCTTAGTTTTAAGAGTGCAATTGTGATATCAACTAAGGTGGAAAAACTAGTGTAGCGTAGTGAAGTGCTCCCCCAGTGTTAACTCCTTTTTTAAATGTGTACGAAACGTGTGAACCTCCCCTCACACCCCACTGCACTGAGTCCCAGTGAACGGGCTTGGCCACAGCCATGCCCCCTTCTCACTGGCAGCATGTGCACTGCCACTGAGGACAACACACCTCGCCACCTTGCACCACTTGCCTTGCATGTGATTCTTGTGGTGATGTGAATATGTTAATTTTATTAAAAAAAAAAGAGAGAGAACATTTGGCATGTATACCACATTCAAACCACACTTGTGCGCTCATTTAATTTTGTTTTGAGTTTTCGCAACAAATGTGATTTTATTCTGATGTTTTGTAATGTTTATGTCTTGCTTTTGTATACACACAATACTGTTGACATATGTAAGCACTTTAGTGACCCCTAGGAGGTCTTTACTGTGGGAACCTTTAATATCCAAGTAATATTTATGTTGTTCTGCAACCTAAAATGATCTACATCTAAATAACTCACTTTTTAAGTGAATTCACTTACGTTCTTTGCTCCTATGGAAGGGGAAGGAGTGTAAGGATGAGCCAGACAGTAGGAGATATTACTTTATTATATGAGCTTTCACATGATAACCTCATTTTTCTCGTCCCACGGTCTAGCAACAGGAAGTCAGCAGCAAGGCAGGAAAACTCGATCATGTGCCTCCCTCGTGAGCTGACGAAGTAATGTCGTCCCAGGCTTCGCTGACCAAGCCGCACTCTGGAACGCTCCATTGCTGCTGGAAAGTTCCATTGTTGCCCCTGCAGGTTTCTTGGTCCTGACCAATCACAGCAGAGGAAGCTGTGTGGCTGTGCTGGAAGTACTCAGTCGCCAGCCACTGGGCCCACTCTCTTGGACGCACGCCCTGTAGCAGTGAACACCTCCCGGTGCTGCGGTGCCATGGACTTAGTTTCACAGCCGGCATGCCGCTTGAACTTACCCGACTGGCAGACACCAACTTTTGTTAGCTTCGCGAACTATGTTTCGGCAAACACTACGCTCTGGCTCACCCTCGCCTCCCTAGGCCTGGCTATGTGACTCCTTTTTAACATGCTTTCGCGAATAAATGGCCTTCATCCAAATATTATCCTGATGACTTAATTATGTCCACCGCATTCCCATCCGTCCATCCTGTACATATATCCTCACAATAATAGGCACTGAAACTATACATCGTTTGATGTTTAAGTTACAGAAATTATAATTAAAACACAACTTACTCAATTAACTGAATACATCAAAAAATTTCCCCTTTTTAACAGTTCGTTCTATCACAAAACTTAGTCTGAATTATTTGTTTAAGTAATGAAATTAACAGACATAGTTATACCAACAATAGTTTTGACAAACCTGGTAATTATTTTGTAATTAATTAAGGGTTGGCTTTGCTAATATGTTTTTGAGTAGAGCCAAATAAATACTTTAAGAATCCTAGTAGTTCTTCTTACAAATGTTTACAATTAGTACAGAATTTATATTTGTTTATAAGTCAACAATAGACTCTAAGTCATGAAACAATTACTGATTTCAGCCTATAACAAAACACATTAACTAGGAATGGTCAAAATAAATTAGGAAATTAATTACATACACAGGACTAAGCACAAAATTAGTTACGGTGCTATATTCCATAAGACTGGGGGCCAATTTTTCTCTTTTTTGGAAATTCAGAGTATACTCATGCATGATAATGGTAATTAGACAAAAATGAAAATAAAATTAATTTAAGGAGGCAAGTGGCAAAAAAAAGGGAGGAAGTAAAGAGATCCCAGCTTGCTTTGTCACACCATCTCTTCCACACTCTTTTAATCCATTATTTCATACCAGCCTTATCCATCAAACAATTTTCATATACGTAGAAGATTTTGGCAATGTTTTGCACAACACGAAAGGCCAAAGTGTGTTGCATTTTTTCATGTCTACTTGTTTTTACACTTACAGTTTTAGCACCTTTCATGGCAACAGTTCTGTTACTCTTTCATTCCTTTCTTACTAACCCATGAATTGTGAATGTTTTTTTCTGTTAGTGGAGGGCAAAAATGCTGCTCAGCTGCTATGTTTCCATGTTCTTTTGCATATACTATCACTTTCAATTTATAGACCACATTGTATCAGTACCTTTTATTTTTATTCCACTACAGGACTAGTTATTTTTACCAGTAACGCAAATCACTTTCAGTTCAAGTTCACTGGCACCATAGATTGTAATGTTGCAGGGGTAAAATACAGGGAGCGAAAGGCTATTTACAATTTGTACAGAAAGCAGATGGCAGTTGTAAGAGTCGAGGGGCATGAAAGGGAAGCAGTGGTTGGGAAGGGAGTGAGACAAGGTTGTAGCCTCTCCCCGGTGTTATTCAATCTGTATATTGAGCAAGCAGTAAAGGAGGATATAAGATGAACATCAACAAAAGCAAAACAAGGATAATGGAATGTAGTCGAATTAAGTCGGGTGACGCTGAGGGAATTAGATTAGGAAATGAGACACTTAAAGTAGTAAATGAGTTTTGCTATTTGGGGAGCAAAATAACTGAAGATGGTCGAAGTAGAGAGGATATAAAATGTAGACTGGCAATGGCAAGGAAAGCGTTTCTGAAGAAGAGAAATTTGTTAACATCGAGTATAGATTTAAGTGTCAGGAAGTCATTTCTGAAAGTATTTGTATGGAGTGTAGCCATGAATGGAAGTGAAACATGGACGATAAATAGTTTGGACAAGAAGAGAATAGAAGCTTTCGAAATGTGGTGCTACAGAAGAATGCTGATGATTAGGTGGGTAGATCACATAACTAATGAGGAGGTATTGAATAGAATTGGGAAGAAGAGAAGTTTGTGGCACAACTTGACTAGAAGAAGGGATCGGCTGGTAGGACATGTCCTGAGGCATCAAGGGATCACAAATTTAGCATTGGAGGGCAGCGTGGAGGGTAAAAATCGTAAAGGGAGACCAAGAGATGAATACACTAGGCAGATTCAGAAGTATGTAGGTTGTAGTAGGTACTGGGAGATGAAGGAGCTTGCACAGGATAGATTAGCATGGAGAGCTGCATCAAACCAGTCTCAGGACTGAAGACCACAACAACAACATCATAGGCTGGACAGCGTTCTTGGATTGTGATGGCGGGGCAAGTGAAGGACAGTGTTAGCAAACTTTTTTGAGTCCTCGAAACTCATTTGTCACATCAGTGCACTGCTGCTGCCAGTTGAATATAGTGTTGCCAGACAGAGACTGATGAGAATTTAAATCAAACAGTGGACATTTTAATTTTAATTTCAAGTGTAAGGTGCACACGGATTTTGGCGCCAATTATTCAAAGAAAAAATGCGTTTTATAGCCTGTAAAATATGATAATAATAAAATAATTCATGAGTCAACATAGTCACAGTACAGTTTTCAGTGATCCAGGAAATATTTATATTATTATAATAACAGTCATGATATACAAGCTTTTATCAGTCAAGTTATTAATGTCAGTTAATGATGACCACACACAGATTTAAAAACATACATACAGAGGTAGCCTGGTGTACAGATACATCCACATTATACAGATACAGAATCAGAAATCAATTTAAGCTGTACGGAAACATTCCCATACTTGAGTAGAAACATTATAAACGTAACATGTCATTATTTATATATATAGATGGTACAGTCACAACAGTTAACCACATGAACTTCATCACAAAGCTACAAAATTTGAGTTCCATAATCACCACTGTGACATATGAGCTAACACTTCGAGGAAATAAATTAAGACTGCCATGCAGTGATGAATGACATGTCTGCACCCTGGCACACTGGAAGTGATTGCTGCAGTTCAGTTCCCTGATTCCAATAGAAATATTCTTTTTAATTAAGTGTGCCAAATCTTTGCAACAGGAGTTAGTGCAAACGGATATAAATGCATGGACAATTATGCTTAATACTATACAACAAAATGTAATGAGGAAGGAGGCTTTATTAAAAAAATAACACTAGCTATGTTACAATAATTGCTCAGCACTATTGTAAAATGCAATGTAATTAAAATAAAAAATCTGAAGCTTGGTAATAAATTAAGTAGAACAAAACATGAGCATATTTGCTGCTCCAGTACAATCCACTTGCTACTCAAAGAGAACCAAAAATGGCTAACAGTTTCTTGCAAAGAAATGGAAGCTCTCACTGGACATAATTAGTGCTACTGTCACACATATATATTGACACACACATATTCATATGAACATCAGAAGAACTACAAATAACCTAAATTGGAATGATCACATAGATAATATTGTGGGTAGAGCAAACCAAAGACTGCGATTCATTGGCAGAACACTTAGAAGGTGCAACAGTTCTACCAAAGAGACTGCTTACACTATGCTTGTCCGCCCTATTCTGGAGTACTGCTGTGCGGTGTGGGATCCGCATCAGATGGGACTGATGGATGACATTGAAAAAGTACAAAGAGGGCAGATTGTTTTGTATTATCACGAAATAGGCGAGATAGTGTCACAGACATGATACATGAATTGGAGTGGCAATCATTAAAACAAAGGCGTTTTTCGTTGCGACGGGATCTTCTCATGAAATTTCAATCACCGGTTTTCTCCCACCTACATAGGGAGAAATGATCATCATGATAAAATAAGAGAAATCAGGGCTTGCATGGAAAAATTTAAGTGCTCGTTTTTTGCCACGTGCCATTCGAGAGTGGAACGGTAGAGAGACAGCATGAAGATTGGTTCATTGAATCCTCTGCCAGGCACTTTGTTGTGAATAGCAGAGTAATCATGTAGATGGAGATGTAGATGTACATTTATGTTGAATCATATTTTTTTCTCTATCCTTTTCTTTTCATACATGTAAGCTATATGTAAACTGAATGACTTATAGACCATGAAAAAGATAAATTAATGAATTGTTTTGTGCATGAAAAAAGGAAGAAATATGCTGTTCAATTTATTAATTCCTGTATCTTCATCTATTTGTTTCTATAAGTGGCAATGGGCGGACATACAATTAGATCCATTATATCAGTATTGTTTAAAAATGTGTATTTCAACCATACATTGAAAGTGTTATAAAAATTTTTAGGAAAGCAAAGTTTATTCATTCATTCACAATGACTTCACCTGTCCATTCATCATTTCGCTCACCGCCAAGATCCTGCATCAGGAGGTTCAGGGTAGACAAGAGGAATTTGTGTGAGCAGCGGTGGAGTGATCCTGCAGTGGCATTGTTCGAATCAGGACTGCACACAATGGAATTAATAAGAAACAGTATGTAAATCAAATTATGAATATTGATCTTAAATATATTGATATTGAAGGTCTCTTGACATTGGTACCAGTTAAAGTTCACCCAGGATATGCATACAAATTTATAAATTATCTTCCAATTTCTTTCAACTATTCCTTCCAATCAATTTTTTTTTTCAATTATTCAAGCAGCAATTATTAATTAATTTCTATTATTTGCCCATACACATATGCCACTATTCAATGGTGACTGTTTAAAGGATGGCACCAAGTGAAATACACTCCTGGAAATGGAAAAAAGAACACATTGACACCGGTGTGTCAGACCCACCATACTTGCTCCGGACACTGCGAGAGGGCTGTACAAGCAATGATCACACGCACGGCACAGCGGACACACCAGGAACCGCGGTGTTGGCCATCGAATGGCGCTAGCTGCGCAGCATTTGTGCACCGCCGCCGTCAGTGTCAGCCAGTTTGCCGTGGCATACGGAGCTCCATCGCAGTCTTTAACACTGGTAGCATGCCGCGACAGCGTGGACGTGAACCTTATGTGCAGTTGACGGACTTTGAGCGAGGGCGTATAGTGGGCATGCGGGAGGCCGGGTGGACGTACCGCCGAATTGCTCAACATGTGGGGCGTGAGGTCTCCACAGTACATCGATGTTGTCGCCAGTGGTCGGCGGAAGGTGCACGTGCCCATCGACCTGGGACCGGACCGGAGCGACGCACGGATGCACGCCAAGACCGTAGGATCCTATGCAGTGCCGTAGGGGACCGCACCGCCACTTCCCAGCAAATTAGGGACACTGTTGCTCCTGGGGTATCGGCGAGGACCATTCGCAACCATCTCCATGAAGCTGGGCTACGGTCCCGCACACCGTTAGGCCGTCTTCCGCTCACGCCCCAACATCGCGCAGCCCGCCTCCAGTGGTGTCGCGACAGGCGTGAACGGAGGGACGAATGGAGACGTGTCGTCTTCAGCGATGAGAGTCGCTTCTGCCTTGGTGCCAATGATGGTCGTATGCGTGTTTGGTACCGTGCAGGTGAGCGCCACAATCAGGACTGCATACGACCGAGGCACACAGGGCCAACACCCGGCATCATGGTGTGGGGAGCGATCTCCTACACTGGCCGTACACCACTGGTGATCGTCGAGGGGACACTGAATAGTGCACGGTACATCCAAACCGTCATCGAACCCATCGTTCTACCATTCCTAGATGGGCAAGGGAACTTGCTGTTCCAACAGGACAATGCACGTCTGCATGTATCCCGTGCCACCCAACGTGCTCTAGAAGGTGTAAGTCAACTACCCTGGCCAGCAAGATCTCCGGATCTGTCCCCCATTGAGCATGTTTGGGACTGGATGAAGCGTCGTCTTACGCGGTCTGCACGTCCAGCACGAACGCTGGTCCAACTGAGGCGCCAGGTGGAAATGGCATGGCAAGCCGTTCCACAGGACTACATCCAGCATCTCTACGATCATCTCCATGGGAGAATAGCAGCCTGCATTGCTGCGAAAGGTGGATATACACTGTACTAGTGCCGACATTGTGCATGCTCTGTTGCCTGTGTCTATGTGCCTGTGGTTCTGTCAGTGTGATCATGTGATGTATCTGACCCCAGGAATGCGTCAATAAAGTTTCCCCTTCCTGGGACAATGAATTCACGGTGTTCTTATTTCAATTTCCAGGAGTGTATGAACATACCTTTCATTTGTTGAGATAAAAAATTTTTTTGAGATAAATGATTAATTTTATTGTTACAAGAAACTAATGAAACATTCATTGTATTTGTTACATGTCTGTGGAATTGGGAATAAGAAAATCATTGAAGGAGCATATTAAAATTAAATCCTGCCTACAAACGAGATGCACTAGGAATGCTGATTTCAGCAGTAAAGGTACGAAGCTGTTACACTGTATGCTTATATGGGCTTGTTTGGCGCCATCTCTCTGGCAGTAGATAATCTCTTTTCCTTCCAATTAACATCCTTTACGGAAAGTGCATTTCTACAAAAAAGATGAAAATGTGTACAAAGTCATCATTAAAGTGCAAGATAAGTCATTCAAATTCTATAAGACTGTGTCAGATAATAATCAGGTTCATTAGTGAATATGCAACTAAATTTACTTTAATTGAAAAGTACTGCTACAGACAAAATTTCATTTTTGAAAAAAAAAATATCGTTGATAATTTTGTTAAAACTACTCACAAAGGAGTCAAAGGAAATGGCCATTGTTGAAACTTCATTACAAAATGCAATATGCCAAGATGTCGGTAATCCGAGCTTAGCAACCGTTGAAGGTAATGCACCAACTTGTGAACTGGCCAATAGCAATGAAAACAATGAGAATGGTGTCCCGCTATCAAAAAATGATGACACTGGTAGTATATCTAATCATGATGTCACTTTTATGACACTCGATGAAACAATTTCTCAGTTCTCACCAGGAAACATTTTTTCAAATAGTAAAACTGAAGGACGCGACAGCAAAAAGTCCTTTGATTACTTGCTCATGACATTGCAAATGCAAGAACAGGAAACAGTTCATAAAATCAATGTAAATACTAGTGAGACACACAATTTGATACAACTCATGCAACAAATCACACAACAGTTTACAAAACAACAGGAATTTCAGGAAAGTGTAACACAACAACTTAAGGGTATGACACAGCAGTTCACAAAGCATCAGGAAAATATAGAACAACAGTTTACACAGAAAAATCAAGCATTTAATGATTTCAAGAATATTATTAGTCAACAGTTCAGTGAGGTGAGCAAAACTATAAACCCTTAATTATCTGATGAACTATTCAGGAAGTTGACAGAACTAGGTAAACAACTTAAACAAGATATAATTACCCATGTGTCCTCGAATATAAATACGTTAATGGAAAAAGTATCATCTGTAGACAATAAACAGCAACAACTTGCAGGTGAGTTACAAAACATTAGTGAAGCATATTCTCAAATTCAGGAGACACAATCACATAGGGAACTGATATTTGCTTATATACATGTATTTGAAAAAAGACTAGGTATTGTTAAGGATTTTGTGTACAAAACGGAAGTATATCCTCACAAAACTTTTTGTTCTACTTCATACCCTTTACCCTGGACAAAGAGGGAAGCAGTAAGAAAAGAGATTAACAGGATGCTTGAATGGGGCATAATACAACCATCATTTTCCCCTTATTGTAGTCCTATTTTGGCAATGAGTAAGCCAGATGGTAAGCTGTGCTTGGTCCTCGATGCTCGTAATAAGATTATTGTACCAGTCCAAACACATCCAAACATCTTTGAGGAACAGTTTATGAAATTTCTTACTATAATTGGTTTCCGATCCAGCTTATAAAATTCCATGATGCTACATTTCTTGGTGTAATCATTCTCTGGTCCTCATATAGGCAAATAAAACTACATGGAGAAAGTCGGAAGTATTTCACCTTCATATGTGGGGGCAGGAGCTTCAAATTTCAAGTACTAGCATTTGCATTGAACGTAAGGGCAGGTGTATTTATCTCTGCACTGGACAAAGTGCCAGGGCCCAAGGTAACAGTATACGTGTATGACCTTTTAGTTGCTACACAAACTTTGGTAGAACACTTAAGATAATTGAAAAAGTATTGAGCCGCTTTTCTGGATATGGAGCAACAGCAAATCTCAAGAAATCTACACTCCTGGAAATTGAAATAAGAACACCGTGAATTCATTGTCCCATGAAGGGGAAACTTTATTGACACATTCCTGGGGTCAGATACATCAGATGATCACACTGACAGAACCACAGGCACATAGACACAGGCAACAGAGCATGCACAATGTCGGCACTAGTACAGTGTATATCCACCTCTCGTAGCAATGCAAACTGCTATTCTCCCATGGAGACGATCGTAGAGATGCTGGATGTAGTCCTGTGGAACAGCTTGCCATGCCATTTCCACCTGACGCCTCAGTTGGACCAGCGTTCGTGCTGGACGTGCAGACCGCGTGAGACGACGCTTCATCCAGTCCCAAACATGCTCAATGGGGGACAGATCCGGAGATCTTGCTGGCCAGGGTAGTTGACTTACACCTTCTAGAGCACGTTGGGTGGCACGGGATACATGCGGACGTGCATTGTCCTGTTGGAACAGCAAGTTCCCTTGCCTGTCTAGGAATGGTAGAACGATGGGTTCGATGACGGTTTGGATGTACCGTGCACTATTCAGTGTCCCCTCGACGATCACCAGTGGTGTACGGCCAGTGTAGGAGATCGCTCCCCACACCATGATGCCGGGTGTTGGCCCTGTGTGCCTCGGTCGTATGCAGTCCTGATTGTGGCGCTCACCTGCACGGCGCCAAACACGCATACGACCATCATTGGCACCAAGGCAGAAGCGACTCTCATCGCTGAAGACGACACGTCTCCATTCATCCCTCCATTCACGCCTGTCGCGACACCACTGGAGGCGGGCTGCGCGATGTTGGGACGTGAGCGGAAGACGGCCTAACGGTGTGCGGGACCGTAGCCCAGCTTCATGGAGACGGTTGCGAATGGTCCTCGCCGATACCCCAGGAGCAACAGTGTCCCTAATTTGCTGGGAAGTGGCGGTGCGGTCCCCTACGGCACTGCATAGGATCCTACGGTCTTGGCGTGCATCCGTGCGTCGCTGCGGTCCGGTCCCAGGTCGACGGGCACGTGCACCTTCCGCCGACCACTGGCGACAACATCGATGTACTGTGGAGACCTCACGCCCCACGTGTTGAGCAATTCAGCGGTACGTCCACCCGGCCTCCCGCATGCCCACTATATGCCCTCACTCAAAGTCCGTCAACCGCACATACGGTTCACGTCCACGCTGTCGCGGCATGCTACCAGTGTTAAAGACTGCGATGGAGCTCCGTATGCCACGGCAAACTGGCTGACACTGACAGCGGCGGTGCACAAATGCTGCGCAGGTAGCGCCATTCGACGGTCAACACAACGGTTCCTGGTGTGTCCGCTGTACCGTGCGTGTGATCATTGCTTGTACAGCCCTCTCGCAGTGTCCGGAGCAAGTATGGTGGGTCTGACACACTGGTGTCAATGTGTTCTTTTTTCCATTTCCAGGAGTGTAATTTCGGACAAGAAAGGGTAAAATTTTTAGGACACATAATCTCTTCATAAAGCATACTGCCAGATCCTAAAAAACTTGATGCCATTGGGAACTGCCCTGTTCCTCAAAACAAGAGGCAATTAAAGGTATAATTAGGCCTAGTCTCACTTTTCAGGTAATTCATCCCTAACAAACTTATGAACAGTGATGCTTTACTCAATCTTCTCCAGAAAAACCGACCTTGTTATGGGACAAGCAATGTCAAACTGATTTCAAGAACATCAAGCAAGACTTATTAAATGCTAATATTTTATCTCATCCAGACATGAAGAAGAATTTTTGTTTACGCATTTTCACAAGGTCTGGATGCGTGCCTTTTTCAAATGGTAGAAGAAGAGGGAAATCTCATCCCTAAAGTAATTAGCTTCACCAGCCGCACCTTATTTGAAGCTGAATGTTCATATTCAGTTATGGAGTTGAAGGGTTTGGCTGTAATTTGGTTCTTTAAAAAGTCTGAATATTTCCTTTGAGTCAAACACAAAAAAGTGTACTGTGATCATCAGTTCCTATTGTTTTTGTTAATTTGTAAATTGCTACACCAATGGGACTACACCAGGTGGGGCATATATTCAAGAATTCAATTTTGAAATAGTGTACAGAAAAGGAAACCAAAACATAATAGCTGATGCCCTTTCTGAATTACCACAAGGCTTACAGGAATTAAATGATCTTTTATAGCAGGATGGTGAAATAAGAGCTATGTTGATGGAAGACAAAACACTCTGCCCATACTATGTCCACATGTGTAAACACGTGGAGCAATTACAGCTGGAAGACACACACTGGAGTAAGGTAAGAGTGAAACTTACGCAAAATGGTGAGTTAAAAAGACTTTTCACTACTCACAAAGGTGTTCTGTTTCTATAGGAACCATCCCGAACAAGGTACAATGGTGCATGTGTTTGCAGAGGAATACGTGGATGATTTTTTCTCTTATACACACACAATACTTGGGGCCATTATGGAACTACAAAATGCACTGACAAAATAGAAAAATATTGTTATTTCCCCAATCTTAGACGAAGTGAACTACAGCTGGTAAGAAAGTGTATCGTCTGCCAGAAAGCAAAACAGTAATATTTCCAAACAGATAAAATTACATCCCATTGTGGCTAAAAAACCTCTAGAAAAGACGTAGCTGGATGTGGCTGGACCCTATCCTAGAGGTAAGAGGAGAGTAAAGTATATAGTAAATATGTATGACATTTTCACCAAATACGTAAAGCTGAATGCTGTACAGAACATTACAGCCAGTTCAATTACAAGACAAATCAAAGAGGATTATTTTGCAAGAGTAGGAAAACCAGTAGTCATGTTAACAGATAATGTGTTATATTTTGTTGGATGTAAATGGAAAGAGTTTGTAGGTTCCAACCAAATCAAACACATTTTAGTATCCAAATTTCATCCCAAAGCATCCCCCCATAGAAAGGGTGTTTAATCAATTCAGCAGGTTTGTGTGGACCTATATACCCTGTATTCAATCTGTATATTGAACAAGCAGTGAAGGAAACAAAAGAAAAATTTGGAGTAGGTATTAAAATCCATGGAGAAGAAATAAAAACTTTGAGGTTCACCGATGACATTGTAATTCTGTCAGAGACAGCAAAGGACTTGAAAGGGCAGTTGAATAGAATGGATAGTGTCTTGAAAGGAGGATATGAGATGAACATCAACAAAAGCAAAACGAGGATAATGGAATGTAGTCGAGTTAAGTGATGCTGAGGGAATTAGATTAGGAAATGAGATACTTAAAGTAGTAAAGAAGTTTTGCCATTTGGGGAGCAAAATAACTGATGATGGTCCAAGTAGAGAGGATATAAAATGTAGACTGGCAATGGCAAGGAAAGCGTTTCTGGAGAAGAGAAATTTGTTAACATCGAGTATAGATTTAAGTGTCAGGAAGTTGTTTCTGAAAGTATTTGTATGGAGTGTAGCCATATATGGAAGTGAAACATGGATGAAGATTAGATGGGTAGATCACATAACTAATGAGGAGGCGTTGAAGAGGATTAGGGAGAAGAGAAGTTTGTGGCACAACTTGACTAGAAGAAGGGACCGGTTGGTAGGACGTGTTCTGAGGCATCAAGGGATCACAAATTTAGCATTGGAGGGCAGCATGGAGAGTAAAAATCGTAGAGGGAGACCAAGAGATGAGTACACCAAGCAGATTCAGAAAGATATAGGTTGCAGTAGGTACTGGGAGATGAAGAAGCTTGCACAGGATAGAGTAGCATGGAGAGCTGCATCAAACCAGTCTCAGGACTGAAGACCACAACAACAACAACAAGGTAAGTAGAGATGAACACATGACATTGAAAAAGTTTTGAGATAGCACGACTTCACATTGGAGTGAATGAATACATGGTTGAATATATGAAAAAGGTATTAGTAGCCATCAAATGAAGATTTAGTTTTAAGTTAGTATTAAGTTTTTTCTTCCAGGGAATGATGCATTGACACGCCCTAAAGAAAAGAAAGATAAATGCTTGTAGAGTGTTAGGTACCACATAAATATAAGAGAGGACGCACCACAAGATAAATATAGTCATAAGTTTATGATATGTATGAATGTGATAGTGTTAAAGTATGTGAAGAAGAAAACAGATGCAGTATGTCACATATTGTGATGCTGAACTAAAGTTGAACACTACCAAATAATTAAGGGGTCAAAACCTAACTATTGTGAGTGTTGACTACCCACGAAAACATCAAACACATGATTAACATCAAAATTTTTATGCTTGTTTGTTACTTATGTAAAAACTGTTTTACTATCATTGTATGTAACATATCATATTGATGATACAGCTCCGTACACCTCAGCACATGGTTATCCTTTATACATTGAACATAACAAGTAAATACTGAGCTGTACTTTTAAACAATGAATAAGTATTTCATACGATTTGTATCGTCTGATTTGAGTTGTGCTTATAAACAACAAACTATTTTGTTCTTGGGATAACAGTTAAGTCTATTAACGAGACATAACTGAGCACATAAAGGCCTTTCTGTGGAACTGCCTCAACCCTGTAGTGTGTAGATTAGCATATCAATATATGCTATAAATGAAAACAGAATCTGTGAGGGTAATCCCAAAAGTAAGGTCTCCTGTTTTTAATAAGTACATAGATCTGTTTATTTCCACAATATTTTACATCAGTTTACAGCTTGAACATTTAGCTATTTTTTGACATAATCACCATTTCTGTTGATGCATTTTTCAAGACGCTCTGGCAGTTTTTGTATGCCCATGTCATACCAGCTCGCCACCATGCTGTTTAGAAAGTTATGAACCTCTTCTTTCACCTCGTCATCGGAGCTGAATCACTGGGACCACAATTAATGCTGACTGGTACTGTGAGACTCTGAAAAAACTCAAACAGGCAATTCAGAACCGGAGAAGAGGAATGTTGAACAAGGGTGCACACGTTCTCCATGACAACCCTCTCCCACACATCACTCGGCAAACCATTTCTCTCCTGCAACAGTTGCAGTGGAACATAATCATGCACCCACCCTATATTCCTGACTATCACCTGTTCCCTAGGTTAAAAGAACATTTTGCCAGAAAGCAATTCAGCTCTGACGATGAGGTGAAAGGAAAGGTTCATAACTTTCTGAACAGCATGTCGGCGAGCTGGAATGACATCGGCATACAAAAACTGCCACAGTGTCTACAAAAATGCATTGACAGAAATGGTGATTATGTTTAAAAATAGCTAAATGTTCAAGCTGTAAACTGATGTAAACCATTGAAGGAATAAACAGGTCTATATACTTATAAAAAAATAGGACGCCTTACTTTTTGGATTACCCTCGTATTATTGTATGAATGTTATATGATGAATGTATAACCAAATGAGAGTAAAATGTGTATTCATATAACTGGAATCAAATAATGTAATGAAATTGTAATTTAACAAAATGTACTAAAACAAAATGACAAACAATGAAAATATATATAAAAAGGGAGAGAATATGTTACAGACTATAATGTTATAACTGACGATAATGGCATGTCAGCAAATGGATAGGATAACTGTGTTTTCTAATTGTATTTGTATTTTTTTGTTATGTGTTAGTATTTGGAAACGACACTACAGAAACTTTATTTAATGCAACTGTATGAAAGACACTCAAAAACAAAGTGCAAAAACATACAAATCTGGTTGCAAAGTTTTTAAGTGTGTGTGTGGCATACATGGATGTGCGTGTGTAAAGATGGCAATACTTCATGTGACATGAATTCTCTGTGCGTGACAATGTCATAAAAGCAGTAAAGAACTTACCTTGTCAATGGATGTCAGATGTATGTCTGGTGTCCCCACTGAATAAGTGAGTGCGACAAGGTGAAATAAATTCCTTGGGCCGCTGATATGGAAACCAGTTGTCACCACATTGAAGATTTCACAAAGGATCACACTGCTGAACACAAGCTTCAAGAATTTGTGCAGTGAAAGCTACTGTAAACACATGACATGGACACTCTGGCCTTGTACTAAACACATGAGTGCGAACTGGAATGATAACAGACATTGCGCTGCGCATGCACACTTTGCAAGGTAAGCATTGTGCAGATGATGACTGACAACAATGGGAATATGTGGTTACAGCAAGCACTTTGTTAGGAGAGAAAACTGATGTATGTATGTGTTAAAAGAAGCTGACATGCCCATATAAACTGATAACCATTTAGGATAACTCGAATGGCCAAAAATAAAGGCTATGCCCATACTGGCTAGGATCAGGATTATTAACCCTCGAAAAGGGAAATAAGCTCAGACACTGTGCACCTCCGTATGATGTCAGTGCACAGTGTGTGATGATTGCCTGCCTTATTTCTTCATTTGTTGTCCTCGGAGTTGACGTTTTGCATTGTGATACTGGCTGAAAAATAGGGTGTGGAAGTACAATACTGACTATTTTAAATGATGTAGCCGACAGGTGCACAATTGTGTTTCACAATTCTTTACTTTCACTGTTCAGAACCCCACAATAATACACAGTTATATGGCCAGTCCACTATTATATAACTTTCAATAAGTCTCATTAACAGGTTGCAGGCCAACATCCACATACTGCTACAATAGTTTACTGTTGAACATCTATGAGCAGTAAAATACATAACCACATAGTCCAAAATTCGTTTGGAATAATCAAATATGTATGGAACAGGCACTGCCATTGTTTTAAAACATGGCCTAATTGTGTTACACTTATTTCACGGTTAAGTTGATGCATTGTTGTCGTTCTAACCAACACAGGTTTCACGTCTGAAACATGGCCATGGACTGACTGTTTTGGGACCAAAAATTAGACCCTTATATATCCTTACAATAATAGGTACTGAAACTTCACTTTGTTTGAATTTAAATTTACAGAAATTATTGTGTTGGCAGAAGAGCCAACACTGTGTTACTAGTGGGGGCCCAAATGCACGCATTTTAGCTCACGCAGGCTGGTGTGAGGAGCGACGGACTCTACTGACGTGAGGTCTGAAACATGACAAGGAATTAGAATTCAGAAAGCTGATGTAATTAGTTTGATACTTAACTTTGATCCATTAATGGTGAATGTCGCTCTTGACGTTACATGCTTCACAGTATCAATATAACTGGTAATGGCACCTTGCTAGGTTGTAGCAAATGATGTAGCTGAAGGCTATGCTAAACTGTCGTCTCAGCAAATGAGAGCGTACGTAGACAGTGAACCATCACTAGCAAAGTCGGCTGTCCAACTGGGGCGAGTGCTAGGGAGTCTCCCTACACCTGCCGTGTGGCGGCACTTGGTCTGCAATCACTGATAGTGGCGACATGCAGGTCCAACGTATACTAACGGACCGCGGCCAATTTAAAGGCTACCACCTAGCAAGTGTGGTGTCTGGTGGTGACACCACAATCCTCCCCCACAAATCGGCGGACGATTGTGGTATAAGGCCTCCGACCACTGTGGGGAGGACCCCATGTTGACGTATGCGACAAGGTGGGGAGCCTAACAACAGGCGAGGCTGTGCCACCCGCACCCTGCCATTCGGGGGGCTGGGGAACGCCTGAAAACCTACTCCAAGGTGCACATCAACATACGGTGTATGCGCCCGTAGGCAGACAGGAGGGGCCGAAGGGTCGACCTCCATCAGGCCGGGGTACCCGACGGGCGAAGACGACATATGGGCCGGAGCAGGCGAGAGTTCCATGTCAGAGGACAACTGGTCCCGGGGAGCGATCGGCAGCGCGTGACCCAGGGGAGCACTCGGCGGCTGCAGCGACATGTCCGCTGCGGGCGTCGCCAGCGGGAGAACAGCGAAATGGAAGGCAGTGTCGGGAACACCTGGGGCTGAGGCAAACCAGTAGATGGGCCCTGGGGTGCTGACTGGACATACCTTCACTGAAAGCAGATGGTGAGTGGCAGATCCCGTGCGACAACAGAGGTGCAGCTGATTGAGATGCCGGCGCACCTCACCAGAGGCCCCCAAAACCAGATACATAGCACGTCTGAGGCAGCGAAGAATGCGCCCTTCGAGCCAATGCCGTGAACTTCGATAGTGGTGGTAGTAGACAACGTCGCCTGGGGCAAAAGCAGGTGTCTGCCGCCGCACAGGAATCTCATGCAGCGGATGGAGCAAAGACATCAAGGTTCAATGAGGGCGACTGTGGAGCAACTCAGCCAGTGAGTGACCATCTCGGGGCTGAGAGCGATACGAGGACAAAAAGAGCAATAACGCATCCTCCCGAGAGTGCAACTCTTTCAACTTCAACATCTGTGACTTGAAAGTCTAGACCAATCATTCAGCGGCACCGTGTGACTGTGGCAAAAATGGAGTGGACGTCAGATGTTGAATACCATTGGCCTTGCAGAATGACTGAAGTTCTGCGGACATGAATTGTGGGCCATTGTCAGAAACAATTGTCTGTGGAAGACCTTCAATGCAAAAGGTAGCAGATAACGCTTGGATGGTGGCAGATGATGTCATGGAAGACATCCGGACAACAAAAGGAAAATTACTGAATGAATCTATCACAACCAACCATGGAGCATTCCAGAATGGACCAGCAAAATCGATGTGTAAGCATTGCCAAGGGAAAATGGCTTTTGGCCATGCAAAGAATTTCCGCAGTGTTGCTGAATGTTGTTTGGCACACACCATGCAAGAAGAGCAAATCGTCGCAATTGCGGCATCGATTCTGAACCAAGTACAGTGCTGACGAGCAAGTTGTTTCGTTCTCACTATACCCCAATGTCCTTAGTGGAGAAGCTTGAAGACAGAGGACTGTAACAAAGAGCCAACACTGTGTTACTAGTGGGGGCCAAAATACACGCATTTTAGCTCACGCAGGCTGGTGTGAGGAGGGAAGGACTCTACTGACGTGAGGTCTGGAACATGACAAGGAATTAGAATTCAGAAAGTGGACGTAATTAGTTTGATACTTAACTTTGATCCATTAATGATGAATCTCACTCTTGACGGTACATGATTCACAATATTATCTGTTCAGAATAGTAACAGATATGGCGCCTTGCTGGGTCGTAGCAAATGACGTACCTGAAAGCTATGCTAAACTGTCGTCTCGGCAAATGAGAGTGTATGTAGACAGTGAACCATCGCTAGCAAAGTCGGCTGTCCAACTGGGGCGAGTGCTAGGGAGTCTCCCTAGACCTGCCGTGTGGCGGCGCTCGGTCTGCAATCACTGATAGTGGCGACATGCAGGTCCGACGTATACTAACGGACCGCGGCCGATTTAAAGGCTACCACCTACAAGTGTGATGTCTGGCGGTCACACCACAGAAATTACCATTAAAACTTAACTCGTTAGATTAACTGAATACATTGAAAAATTGGCTCTTTTTTACAGTTTCTTCTACTGTGAGGGTTAAGCCGAATTATTTGTTTAAATGATGAAATTAACAAATATAGTTATGCAAATAATACTTTTGATGAAACTGGAAATTACTTTGAAATTAATTAAGGGCTGGGTTTGGTATCATGTTTTTGAATAGAGCCAAATAGATCCTTTAAGAATACAATTAGTTGTTCCTCCAAATGTTTATAATTAGTACAGAATTTATATTTGTTTATAAGTCAACAATAGGCTTTAAGTTATGAAACAATAACTGATTTAACCCTAAAATGAAAGATACTAACTAGGAATAGTCAAAATAAATTAGAAAATCAATTACAGACATAAAACTAAGCACAAAACTAAATATGGTGTTACATTCTTTATAAATGAGGGTTAACCTTTCTCTTTCATGAAAATGCAGATTATACTCGTGTATGTTAATAGTAATTAGTCAAAAATGAATTTTAAGGAGGCAGGTGGCATAACAAGAGGGGAAGTAACAAAAATATCCCATCTTGCTTTGTCACAAGCAGAGGGCAACTATGTGGAACTATATTATCTTTTTTTTTTTCTTTTTATACATGTAAGCTACATGTAAACTGAATGACTTACAGACTGCGGCAGACATAAATTAACAAGTTGTTTTGTGGCAAGGATAATGTTTTGATACTTCTGCGTGAAAAATGAAAGAAGAAATATGCTCTTCGATTTATTAGTTCCTGCATCTTCACCTGTTTGTCTCTATAAGCGGTATGATTAGTTCTATCATATCAATATTGTTTAAAAATGTGTATTTCAACCATAGATTAAACGTGTTATAAAAAGTTACTAAGAAAGCAAAGTTTATTCATACATTCACAATGACCACACCTGTCTGTTCATCATTTCGCCTGCTACCGAGATCCTGCATTAGGAGATTCTGAGCAGATAAGAGGAATTTGCATGTGCAGTGGAGGAGCGATCCTGCATCGGCATTGTTATAATCAGGACTACGCACAATGGAATTAATATGAAACAGTGCGTAACTTGAATTATGAATATTGATCTTAAGTGTATTGATACTGAAGGTCTGTTGATATTGTTAAGCTCACACAGGATACATGCACAGATTTATAAATTATCTTCCAATTCCTTTCAACTTTTATTTACAATAATTTTTTTTCTGTTATTTAAGCAGAAATTATTAATCAGTTTTCATTATTTGCCCACCCACATATGCCGCTATTCAGATTTCAGTAGAAATATTCTTTGTAATTAAGTATACAAAATCTTTCCAATGGGAGTTAGCACAAATAGATATAAAAGCACAGATACTTGTACTTCTATATTACACAATAAAATTTAACAAGGAAGGAGGGTTTATTAAAAACTAACATTAAATATGTTGCAAAAATTACATAAGAGCATTGCACAATGCAACTGATAATTAAAACAAGAGTTCTGAAGCTCACTAATGAACAGAGTACAATGAAATTTGAGTGCACGTGCTGCATCTGTGCAATCCACTTTCCAGTTGGGAGAACCCAAAGCAGCTCACAATGACATGCAAAGAAATGGGAAACAATTGTCACCATGCATAATCAATATTATTATCCCACATATCATCTATTCATGTGAATTCCAGATGAAACTCTAAACTTGTAGATTATGGCTCTGAAAAACATTTGATATGAGCCTATCTAAGGATAAGTCTGAAGTTCAGCATGTACATACCCAGTACATTGGATCTGTTATGAAAGTGGAGCTAAAACACACACCAGTAAAGTGTAAGGACAATGATCAAAATATAGTAAAATACTAAAATGTATAATGTGGGAATGCGAGGATCACATAAAATATATTGGCCATCATATGGCAAAAAGAGGAAATAAAAATGTGTTTAACTAGAACACATAGGCATGTTGTAAAATATAAAAGTGCCTTAAAAACTAAAAGTTAAAAAATAAAAATGTTGTAGCTGGCAGAAGTCACTGTAAAAAATTTACTCTATTAATACCTCACAATTGTTAGCTGGGGGAGAACTGCCGCTGGCTCAGTTACATTTTATGCTGTGTGATGTTCCATACAGTACATGTTGCTACCAACCAACAAACCACAGAGACCAGCCAGAAAGATAGAAACAAAGTAGCAAAACACAAAAACCTAAGAGATCAAACCGACCAACATGAATGCTAGTACAATCAAACAATCACTTTGTATTAAAAAAATACTCCCATGCCGAACAATGAGTTTTATATGGAAAATTATCAAACAAACCAATATATGCACTAGGCATAAAATCAGTCTGTTCATTAAGAGCAATATCAGGCTGATTTTTCTTAGATTTATAAACCTCCAGGAGATTGAAGGGTACACCCCCTTTGGTGCATTCTGAAAAATGTGCATACTATTGTCTGTCCTATCTAACTTATGTCCACTCCTAGACAAATGCATACCAAATGCAGACCTATTCTACAGTTGCAAGGGCTCTCTAAATCTCGTATTAAAAGATCTGCTGGTGTGGCCTGTATAGTAATGGTCACATTGACCACTATGAATTCTATGTACTCCTGACCCCGAAAACATGCTTTTCTTTCCTATATTATGTATAATTCTCAAGCTTAGCATATTATTTACTTGGAAGTGACATCTGATGCTGGACCTCCTGAAGCACATCTCGATTTGTTGTTATACTTTACCATTAAATGTCGTAGCAGCAGGCCTGACATTAGCAATATTTTTGCTATCATTTGTTAACTGGAATGAAATTCTCCTCTCTCCTTCTTTTTTTAACTTTATTATAAAAACACAGTGTACCTTAGCTGTTGCACTCTGTTTTCAGGTATATAATTCATTATGTATTTCTTCAATTACTAAAGGAAAACTAGTAAAAATGGCCTAGTTTTTTGGTGGACAGAAAAAATTTGCTTTAATTATTGCATCAGTACATGTCAACTTTATGTATATTGCTTTATGTATATTGTGAACTTATATCCATTCCAAGATTTTATAGTGGTAAGATCCAAATAATTAATAGGACCTCTCCTTCCAGTTCTGTAGTGAAATCTATTTTCAAATGCACGTCACCTATCAATTATGAAAATCCTTTTCCATCACTATATCAGAACAGGGATATCGTCTACATATTGCCTGTAATAGATAACTTTATCTTTAACTTGTGGAAATTTCTCAAAATATCTACATTCTAAAACCCACGAGAATCATCTCATTTTTTGGGTCTATGGAATGGAAACTGAATCTAATCCAACATTTATGAAAATATCTGCCATCAGTCCACAAGACAATTCCCCATACCTATGCCATCTGTGGAAGCAATGATCTATAATTAAATAAGAAATGTGTTAATATTATTGATGACACATACATAACAAACAAGAGCATGCACATTACACAAGAGAAAAAAACACCAGGACAAGGCAGGAAACAGAAAGCACCCCAAACTTAGTAAATCAGTTAAAGCAAAGAAATTCAACACTTTTGTCTTAATGATTGATTATTTGTATCGCCCTCCCCCCCCCCCCCCCCCCCTCCTTGTGATCTGTACAGTGGAGCTCTTGGGATGAATGGATATATATATCAGATGATTCTGCTGGCCCTGGTGTGTACTAGATGCAGTGTTGAAGAAACAGAGTAAGTGTCCTGAATCTGATGTCATCAAGCGTCGAGAGTGATGAAAGAAATATCGGCTATTGCAGAGATACTGTACAGCAAACCAGTATCATGAGGTGCCAATGAGATGCTAGGAAGAAATCATGCCTCCTGTAGTTCTAGACACAACTACTGGACCTCTGCCATGAAATAGCATCACCAGAGGCCAGGAGGGCAGTTTTTTTTTTTTTTTGAGATCAGATCCTGCCCACTTCCAGGAAGTTCCTGTCAGAGTATCATCACTGCGCTGCCTACTCGCCATGATACAATGCTTGTCAACTATCAGGAAGTGAAAAGACCTCCATCTCTTGTGAACTCTGCCTACGCCTGTGCCCGTGCTATCAGAACTGTGTCAACAAATGCCTATGACTCTTGTTTTCTAGTAACTGTAGTGAAGCAGCACTATCGCCACTTTGAACTTTATTAATTTGGTACTCAGTAATCATGGTTCATTTAGTGTGTTCTGTACCACAGTTTCATAGCTACAGCTGAGCCTGGCAAATAAAGATAAGTTTTGTTGTAATTAATAAAGTATTACTTATTCAGAGTGTTCTAATTAACTGTTTTATTACTAGCCACCTCAGTGTCCAACAAGTCGGACACAAAAATTAAAGTGACATCAAGGATGCAGCTCAACATTTGTTCACAGTGGCATATCGTGTAACTAACTAGCGGTGCTACCTTCCTGTTTGTGTGTGTTTTTATACTGAGTGTTCATGATGTCTCTTCTGGATGTTTCTTTAATGAAAGCTACACAACTGCAGGAACAAAGGATTGAACAATTATTAAAAACACTGCAAGGAATAGTGGCAGTACCATGACTGACATCCCAGCTGGAAAAAGCTCAACAAATGGTTCAAGTGCCTAAATTCAGATTGTTTCTGGGGCAAAGCAAAGATGGGCCAATTATGCCAAGCAGTTGATAGTGCATTTCAGTGCCTACAGCACAACAGGTAACCAGTATATTTACCACTTGCTCTCCGCCTTAAGCTCAGATGTAGTCCAGTTAATAGTAAAACTGTTTCCAGGTCACTGATCTCATGAGGTCCACTACAACCAGTTAGTTGACAAACTGTCAAATCATTTTACTCTCATGTGCATGTAGTGGCCACTCATAAGTTTTTCAGATTAAACTAGCAGCGACAGCAATCCTACAAACAGTTGTTAACGGAACTTCATAGCCTTACTAGACAATGTCACTTCCAGTATTCATGTGGGTTGAGTTACAACAACATTATGATAAGAGATGCCATTACTCAGAACACGTCTGATTCCCGTATTTGTGTTGCCATACTAAAGCATCCAAACACTGACCCCAGTACAGTATTGGCACTTCTTGAATCACAGGACATTGTTGACATAACTGAGCATGATATTCAAGCACCTGAAATATCTCTCATTAAGAGAAAGACAGTTCAGGGTCCAATGCCCATCCGCTCAGGTCAGACGTTGCCATAAGTCTAGGTTGTGTGTGAACCAGTCACAACATCAGGCCACGGAGCAGCCTGTATAATTACCTGAGTTGCTTTCACACGGATGATAGGGCACAGTCACTGTGCCACAAAGCCATGTGTTTCACTTGTGGCAAACAAGGCCACATACAGTTGGTATGTTCAAGTATAGATGGTGTGCTGCAGTTTTCACATTCCATGTCAGACAGTGGTACTACGAGTGTATGTTGTGTCTGCTGATCCTATTATTGTTTTGTCAGTTTGTGAGGACACTAACTCTGAACTTACCAATTGGCAACCCAACAAATTGTATGTTCAGTTGAGCATGTTCAACAAGTGTATTAATTTCCAGTTAGATGCCAGTGCTACTGTTACGCTGCTCAACCATGCTGCCTATGAATTGTTAGGCAGCCCACAGCTTCAGTAACCATGTAACTCATTGTCATTATACAATGGACAACCTATTTCAGTGCTTGAAGTGTGCAATTCACTAGCCACGTTCCATGGTACTACGAAAACAGTGTTACTTTATGTGTTGTGCTCTCATGAGTCTACTAACATTTTTGGTATGAATAGCTTCAACCTTTTTGGATTGTAAATTCATGCAAAGGTGTTAAAATTAATTCATTTGGGTTTCTGGCCAATATTAATGTATTATGTTATAAGAATAGTTTTCTGTTCTATGGTAGTTTAGGAAAGGCCCAAGGGTTTGATGCCGATGTGACACTGAAAGACACAGCACAGCCCAAGTTTTTCATACTTGTCCTGTCCCTCATGCATTACAAGACCAGGTTGCTGCAGAGTTGCAGGACAGTGATGCCATCAAACCACTGTTAGCCAGCCAATGGGCTTCACCCCTGGCGATCCTTAATAATCCTTCAGGTGGTTGAGATTCTGTGCAGACTTTAATCAACCATCAACCCACAAACTGTTGTTGATTCTTTTCCATTGCCATGCCCTTAGGATTTTATGGACAAATTAAGTTAAGGTCACTTATTTTCAAAAAATGATCTCCCAGAGGCCTACCTGCGATGAAAAGTCAAAGAAGATTTCTGTGATCAACACACACAAGGAACTATTCCAGTTTCAGTGGTTACCATTTGGTAGCACGTTCACCTCAGGTATTTTTCAAAGGTACCTTGAACAACTGATGCCACAAGTACCTTCTTGTTCCAACTGTTTGGATGATATGTCTCTGATCATATGCCAGCAGAACACGTGCAAAATTTAGAGGCAGTGTTTCAAGTATGGTCCAAAGCGGGGCTAACATGCAACCATTCTAAGTATTCCTTCTTCCTTAATGAAATTCAGTGTCTTGGTCATGTGATTAACATGCACGGCATCCATCTGTCACAGTCACACTTAGTGGCCATTCTCGAGTTGCATGCACTGACCAATGTATCAGAATTGCAAGCTGTAATGGGGAAATAATTTATTACATCCATTTTATCCTGAATGCTGCTCAGATCACAGCACCTCTAAATCAGTTGTACCACAAGGGTGTTCCATTCATATGGTCAGCCTAATGTCAGTCCACTTCCCAGCAGCTGAAAGACGCACTACTAAGTGATTGGTGTTTGGTCCACTTCGACACCAGCGAGCCTGTCATTTTTGCAGTAGATGACTCATCTTATAGCAATGGTGTGGTGTTGTCACACTGAATGGGCTCCAGTGGCTGGCCACTTGTATGTGAGTCAAAGACACAAAGACACTAAGGCCTAGCACAACTACAGCCAACTTGAAAAGGATGCATTGGTTATCATTTATGGGGCCACCCATTTTCATCAATATCTGTACAACCGCCTCTTTTCTCTAGTTATGGACCACAGATCATTGATGGCTCTGTTCAGGTCCTCCCAGTCTGTCCCAGCATGTACAGTGCAGAAGTCACAACGGTGGGCCCTTCTTGTGTCCAATTACCAGTATAAATTGTCATATAGAACCACCATCAAACACTCCAATGCCAAACTCCTGTTGAGACTCATTATTGGCTCCAATGCTGCATTTGATTCCTCCAAGGACTCCTGTCATCACATTGATTCAGAAGAAATCCAGTTTTGGGAAGATTTTCTGGCCACCTTCCTGTATGTGGTGCAGGCGATGACATCGGATGCGACATTGCAGGTGACGCTCGAGTTTTTTTGTCGTAGGTGGTCGAGGAGCCTGAAGATGATCTGCCATGTGGTGGTTGGTCACTACTTTGTCATCAGCATGCCATCTCCATATGGATGGGTGTCCTCTTGATGCGTACCAGAAGTGACGATGAAGAGCCGTTGTTGCACCAGGCAGTTATTACACCAGGCAGTTGGCAAGGTGCTATTGTACATGGCTGGCAATGGATGCAGAGTGTGCAATGTGCACAGAGTATCAATCTACTCCCCCACAGTGGTACTTCGAGTGGCCATGTCCTGATGGGCCTTGACAATGTCTGCACATACATTTTGCTGAGCCATACTGGAACATATACTGGTTAGTAGTTATAGATGTGTACAACAAGTTTCCCTTCACCATTCCAATGGAGTCTACCACACCAGCAGCACAGTGTCAGCTCTTACATTGAAGGCTTCTGCACTGAAGGCTTACATGAGGTGATAGTGCCGGATAATGAGCCGCAGTTTATGACTTGGGAGTTTGAACAGTTTTGTGCAGACAGTATTCAGCATATCCTTACAGGACCCTTTCACCTGCAGTCAAATGGTGAATCAAAACACTTCGTAAGGGCCTTCAATCATAGATGGACAAGTTTTTGAGCCACATTTGAGCCACCCACATACAGGACAAGGCTTTGAAAGATTTTTTGTCATCGTATCGCTCCCTGCCCAAAACTGGAAAGTCGCCAGAAGCGCTCCTGTATGGTTGATGCCATAGGACTCTGCTCTATTTGATATGTGTATCACAGATACCTTATGTCCCTTCTTCTGATTCACAGTTTCAGCCTCAGCAACCAGTGTTCTTTCATGTGCTTGGAAGGGGTCGCAGACAGGAACAGGGTGTCTTGTCTGAGGTGTTGTACCATTCCACCTACATCATTTACAACCCTGTCAAGGGTTGCATGGGCAGCATTGGAACCAACTTCAGCCAATCCACTCAGGAGATTCTACCACTCCCTTTTGCTCACAGATCCAGCATGTAGCCAGGGCATGCAGTGGTCATTGTCACAGTTGCAGACATCACTTGTGGCAGCACAGTCATCACCACAGCAGGAGACATCCATGGTCATCAACCTTGTGCCACCACCAGTGTCACAGTCATGCTGGTGCCTGTGATGTGGCCAGCAATAGGATATCTGCCTCTGTGACTACAGCCACTGACAAGCACCCTTTGGTTGGCTTCCCAATTGGTATTTCCAGCCACTTGCAAGGTGGATACTGGGATGTGAATGGGTGATCTGCAATGACTTAAGTTTCGGCACCTACCTCCGCGGTTGCATCGGCACTCCATCCCTCCATCCTCCCCCAATAACATTAAGTCCCATCTCTATACCCAATGCTGGGGCAGATGTTTGCAGGGAGGGGGGAATGCAGTGTCATTGGGTATCAAGAATGGCATAAGAATAAGAAGTATTGACCACCAAAGAGATACATTACAGAAAGTGGTATCACGAGGTACCAATGAGATGCTAGGAAGAAACCATGCCCCCTGTAGTTCTGAGACACCACCGCTGTATCCAATCAGATGCTAGGAAGAAACCATGCCTCCTGTAGTTCTGAGGCACCAATGCTGTATCTCTGCCATGAAATATCACCACCAGAAGCCAGGAGGGCAGTTCTGTTTGATGTCAGATCCTGCCCACTTACAGGAAGTTCCTGTCAGAGAAAAATCATTTTGCTGCTTCTCTCCGTGACACAGCCTGTGTGAACCATCAGGATGTGAAAAGACTTCTGCCTCCTGTGAACTGTGCCTATGTGCCAACACTGTCAGAACTGTGTCAACAAGCGTCTATGAACTTGTGTTTTCTAGTGACTGCAGTGAAGTATGGCCATTCTGAACTTGGAGCAATTTACCACGCAGGAATCATGGGCCATTTAGTATGTTCTGAACCACATTGATTTGATTTGATTTGATTTTATCAGGAAAGCAAAAACAACATTGGTCAAGCCCATTGCTGTCCGCACCAAAACAGAGTTTATTGTGCAGTATTTTTCCCTGCGTCTCTCATAAAGTCAATGCAAGGAGATCCTTTACCAGAGCTTTGCTAGACACAATTTCTTAAGCTCTGGTTGCTCCAAATATTCTGTGTCTTTTAATCTCCTATGCCTCGCATTCGAAGATCAAATGTGATACGGTTTCCTCGTCCACATCACACATCCTACATTTGGGGTCTTCTTCTATTATCCCCACTGTATGTAGGATTTTTTGAAATCCCCATGGCCTGTCAACAGTCCAACCATGAGTTTCATTTCACTCCTGTTCAAGCCCAGGATTGAGAAACTTCTCTTAGAACGTGGCTTCAGCATCAGCACCTTGCCATGTTTTTGCTTTTGGACCATAGCCCAATATTCTACATGCTGTCTCCTTGTCCAGTCTCGTAGTTTTATTTTATCATTGTGTTGGTGATTGTCAGGACAGGTTCTGGTCCAATAAATGGTGTCATCGCCCCTCCTAGCCAACCTATCAGCTTGCTCATTACCACTAATCCCTGAGTGACCAGGGACCCACAATAGGTTTACCCTATTGCTTTCCCTTAGCTCCATATGGACTTTGTGGCATTCTGCCATGATCTTTGGTCTTATTGCAGAGGCTGCCAGTGCTTTCAAGGCTGCTTGGGTGTCTGAATAAATGAAAATGCTATGACCTCTGTAGCACCACCACAAATTCTCCTCCACACACACACTGAGAGCAGATATTTCTGTTTGAAACAGAGTGGCCATCTTCCCTAGAGAGATTGCACTCTCCAACCTTGGCTGTACTCCATGTACCCCAGCCCCAACACCTTTGTCTGCCCGCATCTCGTGGTCGTGCGGTGGTGTTCTCGCTTCCCACGCCCAGGTTCCCGGGTTCGATTCCCGGCGGGGTCAGGGATTTTCTCTGCCTCGTGATGGCTGGGTGTTGTGTGCTGTCCTTAGGTTAGTTAGGTTTAAGTAGTTCTAAGTTCTAGGGGACTGATGACCATAGATGTTAAGTCCCATAGTGCTCAGAGCCATTTGAACCATTTGAACCTTTGTTTTCAAACTGTCAGTGAACCAGACTATGTACCCAGTACGGTGTCGAAATTTGTTCTCCCAGAGCTCTCTTCTTCCAATTACTACATTGAAAGGCTTGTTGAAGCAGTTTGGAGTTATTATTCTACATAGTCAGCTGGCACTTCCCCAACCATACCTATGTCTTCCTCACTCAGTATTTTAGTGTGAGATCCTGGATACCCCAGCGAGTTCCAGTTTTTGCCAGTCTTTAATCTGTATGCTCCAGCTGCCACCTCCATCTTTACCCACAGGTGTAACAGGGGCATGTCCAGCATGGTTCCCATCCCAGTTGTGGGTGTGCTGCTAATTCCATCTGTAATGACTAAGCTGGCCAATCTCTGCACCTTAGCAAGTTCTTTAGTAGCTACCTGCTGTTCTACCTTTTCCACCACACTGTGATCATAAGTCTTACTACTGTGCTGTGTATCCAACAAGCCCCAGTTTTTACAACACGCTCTCCTGGTACTCATTAGGGTACATTTCGCCTTGGGACAGGTTCTCCTTACATGAGGGTTCCATGATAGATTCTCATACAGGGTTACCCCTAGATATTTCACTATCCCCTGGTAGAGTTTCATCAAGAAGCTTGAGATTCCAATATGTGTGTTGGATCTGCTTCCTTGTAAATGGTACTACAACAGTCTTCTTAGGACTGACCCTTATATTCTGTTCCCTGCACCAATTTTGCACAATGTTCAATACTCCTTGTCCCATAGCTCTGGCTGGATTTGAAAATTTGGCAAGTATTACTATGACAAGATCGTCTGCGTATCCCTGGCAAAAGTTCTGTCTAGAGTTTAATTCTACAATGAGTTCATTCACCACAAGGTTCCACAGTAGAGGGGACAGAACTCCTCCTTGTGGACAGCCTCTTGTGGTGTTTATTACCATTTTTTCTTGCATCATGGTGGTTTCTACCTTTCTACCACTACACATGGCTCTAATCCACCTGCAAATGGTGGTCTCCAAACCATGCACCTCTGCTGCCTTAACCATGGATTCCAAGGTCATGTTGCTAAAAGCCCCTTCAATGTCCAAGAAGATGCAGAGGGCTATTTCCTGAAAGTGTAGTGGTTTCTCCATCTTCCCTACAAGTTAGTGGAGTGCAGTTTCACACAATTTTTGTGGTTGGTATGCGTGTTGGATTATGTGTAGAGGGGCCCCAGTCAACCTCCTCTCCCTAATACACACATTGACCAGTTTTTCTAATGTTTTGAGAAGAAAGGAGGACAGACTGATTGGTCTCATATCACTGGCCTTGGTGTAATCAATTCTCCCTGGCTTTGGAATGAAGACAACCTTCACTGCCCTCCAGACGTTAGGAATTATTCCTACTGCTATCCTAATCCTAAATAACCTGCATAGGAATCTTATTAAGTTCACTCCTGCTTGTTGCAGGAGTGCTGGAATAATTCCATTTGGGCCATGTGACTTGAACAGTTGGAGTGTTCCTATGGTGGCATGGTTCTTTCCGTCCCTTTATGACGGGCCTGCACCTACCTGTGAACATTGTCTCAGCAGATCATCAGTAGGAAAGCTGAGTGAAACCTACTGTACTTCGACATGAACCAGGCTGCAATTAAAGTCACTAATCTACGTTTTAGGAGAAACATGAAATGAAATGCTGGAAATTTTGTCTTCAATTAATATATTCTGAAACTTAGGTGAACAAGTATCACTGCCAAGCCCATGCTAGTCTTAACACAGTCACTCACAATCCCTTCCACTCATGTTAGCAAGTTTATGGTGTTGCATTTCCCGAAAACCTAATAGTTACAAAAATACTGATTGTTTTTGACTGAGAATGCTCACCAAATATTAAGTCCGCCGGTACCAAATGCAGTCACAGTTTTTTAGCAACCGACCTGCTCAATACGCCACGTGGAATATATGTCTTATCTCGTCACAAAATTCACTTAAAAATTCTGAAATTTCTACACACACATCGGAATAATTATACCATCACTTTCTAACACTTTTGATGTATGAAACACTGCTAGATCCGGCAACTTATCGTTTCCAGCGGAACTACTACTACACACGTCCGAACTGTTTCATGTCTAGGCTCCCACTCTACTCTAGAATACTCTAAGTCTTCTCTACCAGCAGAGAACAGCGCGTGAAGAATATTGCTTTACCATTGGTCAGTTCACTCAACAGCCAATAGCAAAACAACATTCTCCTGCGTCAATCCGCACTTTTCATCAATAACCAATCGCAAAATAGTAAACCTAATGACTGCACTTTTTACCAACGTAATTATCTAATATGCTGAAGTTTTGCTTATGCTTGAAGTTATTTACTATTGTTATTTATACCTGAATTAACTTTCCCTTTTCCATAAACTTACTTTACAAATCTATTCTACAAAAATCCCCTTTGTCCATATCCATACTTCTTCGATATGTTCCCGCACTAAATCCTGCTACATAACTTGCTAAACAATTATCTTCATATTAACCTTAAACCACACTCACACATCATTCATACTGCCAAAACACATTTATAACATTTTACCTACACAAAAAGACATAATAACACTTTATGAAAATACTAGAACAGTTTATGAAAAACATTCTATTACTTTAGTGCACTCTAGTGGACACAATCGAAACTAAATCAGTCCCCTATCCCATATTGTCCTCTAACAGCTGATACATAAACTACATGCGCATCCAGTCTCGAGTCACCATCTGTCACTATCCAGCTCTGAGACACATCTCCCACTTAACCGCCTCCAAGGCAGGATGGTTATACAGCGCTACACCTCATTCCCACCACCCATTGGATTTTACTACGGTCAACACATTCTCTGGTAGATTCCCAGTTTTCCCTTCGAATCCCTGAAAACCAATATCTCACAGAGATCTCATCCTTGTCTACATTATCTGCCAGAGTACTATGAGGAAAATGAGTCTTGAGGAGTAGTTCCAGCATTTCATGTGCTGTCCTTGTAATTGAACAGAATGGACAGTGTCTTGAAAGGAGGATATAAGACGAACATCAACAAAAGCAAAACGAGGATAATGGAATGTTGTCGAATTAAGTCGGGTGATGCTGAGGGAATTAGATTGGGAAATGAGACACTTAAAGTAGTAAAGGAGTTTTGCCATTTGGGGAGCAAAATAACTGATTATGGTTGAAGTAGAGAGGATATAAAATGTAGACAGGCAATGGCAAGGAAAGCGTTTCTGAAGAAGAGAAATTTGTTAACATCGAGTATAGATTTAAGTGTCAGGAAGTCGTTTCTGAAAGTATTTGTATGGAGTGTAGCCATGTATGGAAGTGAAACGTGGACAATAAATAGTTTGGACAAGAAGAGAATAGAAGCTTTCAAAATGTGGTGCTACAGAAGAATGTTGAAGAATAGGTGGGTAGATCATGTAACTAATGAGGAGGTATTGAATAGGATTGGGGAGAAGAGAAGTTTGTGGCACAACTTGGCTAGAAGAAGGGATCGGTTGGTAGGACATGTCCTGAGGCATCAAGGGATCACCAATTTAGTATTGGAGGGCAGCATGGAGGGTAAAAATCGTAGAGGGAGACAAAGAGATGGATACACTAAGCAGATTCAGAATGATGTAGGTTGCAGTAGGTACTGGGAGATGAAGAAGCTTGCACAGGATAGATTAGCATGGAGAGCTGCATCAAACCAGTCTCAGGACTGAAGACCACAACAACAACAACCTTGTATACTCCCCATCCTCTTTCCTTACAGTTAAAAAAAATTGGTTCAAACAGCTCTGAGCACTATGGGACTTAACATCTATGGTCATCAGTCCCCTAGAACTTAGAACTACTTAAACCTAACTAACCTAAGGACATCACACAGCACCCAGTCATCACGAGGCAGAGAAAAAATCCCTTACAGTTCCTCCTGGATTAGTTGGTATCCCAGAATACCTTCCAGGACGCCTGCTTTGCTTGCTTAATTGCAAGACTGTATTTGACAAGGGCCTCCTGATCTTCTGTCCATTTTCCTTTCCTTCTTGCAAGGTTAAACAGCCTTTGTACTTCTTTTCTCTCTGATTTCAGATTGTTGTTCCACCAAGATACATTCCTATTCGTGCACTTCTTGGTGATTGAGCAGTTGTCATGGTATGATGTCATGATGGCAGAGTCACTGCCTCTGCTACCTCTTCAAACGTTAATGGATTCCACATCGAAAAATACTGACTTCCAATAGGCTTGAGTCAAGTCCCTCCTGTACGCTGTCCAGTCCATTTTCCTGGGATTCCTGTAGGACATGGTCTGTCTAATGCCCATTTCAACCATGAACTTAATATACATGTGGGCTGATGAGGATGGCTCTAAAGCCACATGCCATTGTTTGACATAACTAACCATCAAAGTCGAACCGAAGCTTATGTCAATTACCTCTTCCCTTCTTATATTCCTAAATGTAGGTCCCTTGCCCCTATTGAGGATCTCTAAGTTATTAGCTAGAAGAAATTCTATGAAGTTCTCGCCTCTACTGTTGGTGTCGGTGCTGTCCCACACTACATTGCGGGCATTAGCATTGCATCCAACCAACAGTCAGTCACCCTGTCGTGCACAGGCTTCCGTCACTCTCCTCACTTCCTGAGAACGAGGAGCACTGTCCTCATAAGGAAGGTATGCCAAGGCCGTTACAAACTTCCTAGTGATACCTTCTTCACATTGCCGCATCCTGGCAGTCACTAAGTCCCTAGAACAAAAGACCGCAAACAGCATGAAGGTGATTCAATTTTTTACATAAATGTACATTCTGGAGTTTCTTATATTTCTAGCATAAACCAGCTTACCTCCAGTGCCACCGAGGAGCAATACACCCCTTTTATATAAACAGGGTTCCTTAATCAGGGCCACAGCTACATCTTGTCTTCCCAGTAGACAACTCAGGGCAGCAGTGGCTCCTATACTGTGTTGCAGATTTATCTGCAGCACATTCTGTCTCCATCTT
The DNA here is from genome assembly GCF_021461385.2 of Schistocerca piceifrons. Taxonomy (NCBI): domain Eukaryota; kingdom Metazoa; phylum Arthropoda; class Insecta; order Orthoptera; family Acrididae; genus Schistocerca; species Schistocerca piceifrons. Next base: position 672,676,565 of record NC_060140.1, on the reverse strand, counting down.
GCTGCCATTGTTGCTTCTGATGACTTTAATTACCCTGATGGCAACCTGTGAGAACCCAAAGAATAGTCTCAGGTCCTGTTCCCGCATTGCCTTCAGGGACTTCTCTCTGACTTCCACCACAAGGGTTTTGTTGTTTGGTGCAACCTTCCGGCTGATTACCCTCCAATCCTCTGTCAAGACTTTTGGGTTTTGAGACCTATTTTGTCAATCAGAGTCTCAGGAGGGATATCCTTAAGGAGTTTTGATACCCAGATTAATATCTTTGTGGCCTTGAAGAGCTCAGCCGCTGTCTTTACCAGGAGCTTTGCATCCTCCCACAGTGATATTAGAAGCACCTTTTCCTTAAGCCAGTCCATTGTACCCACCCCCTCACAGACAAAGGTAAGAGAACTGTGATTCAGATAGACTCTCCTGAATTTGGGTCCTGGACCAGCATTGCCCCCAATCTTCTCAAAGAGAGACATCTGCACGAGCTCCTCCTGCGTCGAGGTGATCTTGACCAGTGGATAGCCATGCTGGATGACCACCATCCTAAAAACTGAGATTGCGGTACTATAGGTCTGTTTCCCTATTTCTTGTCTTGCCTTTTTCTGGATATGCTTATCCTGAGAAGTAGGAGTCTTAGATTCCTCCCTTGTTCTCTTACTGCCTATTTTCCTTCCTTTAGCTTTTGTTCTCTAAGAAGTTTCCTCCTCTGAGCCCCAGACAAGTCTTTGATCTTAATCTGATCCAACTTCTTAGTAATCATTCCCACTTCTTGAACAGGTCTGTCCCCCTGTTTAGCGGAGTGGATATTTTCCGTCAGTTCCAGCCCTGATGTTTGGGTGTCTGAGGTCTCAACTTGCCCCTCAGTACTGCTATTTTATATCGTGTCCATTTTGGTCCCATGAGAGATGGGAATCCAATCGGTCCACACCACAGAAACCCCATGCGGTGCAAGGCTAACTACACAGGGAGGTCGCCCGGTATCCCTGAGGCTCCATTCGTGACACATCTTCCTATGTGCCACGCACCCCTCGCCATGGATCACATCGCACCTTGGGTTGGGTATTGAGAAGTTGGGAAAGAACAAGGAATGGATGTGGGGTGACAGGTCATTGTGGGAGACACTTAGGCTGGTCCATCAACCAAGACCTTACCGACTGTAGGTTCCCACAGCCGGCATAGCCCTCAGCTTCACATGAACACACAAGCCTCTCCACCCACATGGGCAATGCTACTTCAAGGTAGTATCCCCCAGAGAGATTCTGAACCACAAGTCCACATGTGTAGTTTCATAGCTACAGCTGAGCCTGGTAAGCAAAGATAAGTTTTGTTGTAACTATTACAGTATTACTTATTCAGAGTGTTCTGATTAACTGTTTTATTACTAACCACCTCAGTACCCAAAAAGTCAGACACAGCACTGAGAGAGATCTTCTTGTGGCAGCATAGCATTGTTGATAGCTGCATCTCTTGGCAAAGGTAAGAGACAGGTGGATCCTCCTGGCAATTCAATGGTGTAGATTGGTCAGCTGCAGCATGCAGCAACATAGGTGTTGGGTGACATTAGAGGAGGCAACCTACAGCATCATACGTCTGTAATAAATAAGCCAGCTTGACGAACTGAATGTAGAGCTTCGTATGTTTCACATTAATTCAAACTGTCATTCTGTGAGTACTACCATCTAAAGCCAAATGTGGGTTAGTATAATGTGGTTGCAAAGGAAGCCTAATGGAGTCTTTGGCAGCATCACATGAGAGCGCATACATGAGTAGACAAGTTTTTTTAGATAAAAATGGGAGGATGCACATGATGGGACACAGTGGATGGGCAGAAACTGGAAATGCAGTTTTTGATACATTGAATTAAGAAGGGGGTTCTCAAGGAGGGTAGTTCTGTTGTTCACTGAAAAATTTGCTCTTGCTGTACACAAATGCAGCAAATGATGTACCAAGGTCAGGTTTGAATGCAGCACAAAACCAAGTAATGCAAGGGGCAAGGCCATCAACCAGAAGAGTTGTGATACATTAGGACTGACTTGAAAGACCAGTGCCATGTTATTGCTAGACAGGTGCTAGCTTGTGGTGCAATGATGTTGTTGTTGTTGTGGTCTTCAGTCCTGAGACTGGTTTGATGCAGCTCTCCATGCTACTCTATCCTGTGCAAGCTTTTTCATCTCCCAGTACCTACTGCAACCTACATCCTTCTGAATCTGCTTGGTGTATTCATCTCTTGGTCTCCCTCTACGATTTTTACCCTCCACGCTGCCCTCCAATACTAAATTGGTGATCCCTTGATGCCTTAGAACATGTCCTACCAACCGATCCCTTCTTCTGGTCAAGTTGTGCCATAAACTTCTCTTCTCCCCAATCCTATTCAATACTTCCTCATTAGTTATGTGATCTACCCATCTAATCTTCAGCATTCTTCTGTAGCACCACATTTCGAAAGCTTCTAGTCTCTTCTTGTCCAAACTATTTATCGTCCATGTTTCACTTCCATACATGGCTACACTCCATACGAATACTTTCAGAAATGACTTCCTGACACTTAAATCAATACTGGATGTTAACAAATTTCTCTTCTTCAGAAACGCTTTCCTTGCCATTGCCAGCCTACATTTTATATCCTCTCTACTTCGACCATCATCGGTTATTTTGCTCCCCAAATAGCAAAACTCCTTTACTACTTTAAGTGCTTCATTTCCTAATCTAATTCCCTCAGCATCACCCGACTTAATTAGACTACATTCCATTATCCTTGTTTTGCTTTTGTTGATGTTCATCTTATATCCTCCTTTCAAGACACTGTCCATTCCATTCAACTGCTCTTCCAAGTCCTTTGCTGTCTCTGACAGAATTACAATGTCATCGGCGAACCTCAAAGTTTTTATTTCTTCTCCATGAATTTTAATACCTACTCCGAATTTTTCTTTTGTTTCCTTTACTGCTTGCTCAATATACAGATTGAACAACATCGGGGAGAGGCTACAACCCTGTCTTACTCCCTTCCCAACCACTGCTTCCCTTTCATGTCCCTCGACTCTTATAACTGCCATCTGGTTTCTGTACAAATTGTAAATAGCTTTTCGCTCCCTGTATTTTACCCCTGCCACCTTTAGAATTTGAAAGAGAGTATTCCAGTCAACATTGTCAAAAGCTTTCTCTAAGTCTACAAATGCTAGAAACGTAGGTTTGCCTTTCCTTAATCTTTCTTTTAAGATAAGTCGTAAGGTCAGTATTGCCTCACGTGTTCCAGTGTTTCTACGTAATCCAAACTGATCTTCCCCGAGGTTGGCTTCTACTAGTTTTTCCATTCGTCTGTAAAGAATTCGTGTTAGTATTTTGCAGCTGTGACTTATTAAGCTGATAGTTCGGTAATTTTCACATCTGTCAACACCTGCTTTCTTTGGGATTGGAATTATTATATTCTTCTTGAAGTCTGAGGGTATTTCGCCTGTTTCATACATCTTGCTCACCAGATGGTAGATTTTTGTCAGGACTGGCTCTCCCACGGCCGTCAGTAGTTCCAATGGAATATTGTCTACTCCGGGGGCCTTGTTTCGACTCAGGTCTTTCAGTGCTCTGTCAAACTCTTCACGCAGTATCATATCTCCCATTTCATCTTCATCTACATCCTCTTCCATTTCCATAATATTGTCCTCAAGTACATTGCCCTTGTATAGACCCTCTATATACTCCTTCCACCTTTCTGCTTTCCCTTCTTTGCTTAGAACTGGGTTTCCATCTGAGCTCTTGATATTCATACAAGTCATTCTCTTATCTCCAAAGGTCTCTTTAATTTTCCTGTAGGCGGTATCTATCTTACCCCTAGTGAGATAGGCCTCTACATCCTTACATTTGTCCTCTAGCCATCCCTGCTTAGCCATTTTGCACTTCCTGACGATCTCATTTTTGAGACGTTTGTATTCCTTTTTGCCTGTTTCACTTACTGCATTTTTATATTTTCTCCTTTCATCAATTAAATTCAATATTTCTTCTGTTACCCAAGGATTTCTACTAGCCCTCGTCTTTTTACCTACTTGATCCTCTGCTGCCTTCACTACTTCACCCTCAAAGCTACCCATTCTTCTTCTACTGTATTTATTTCCCCCATTCCTGTCAATTGCTCCCTTATGCTCTCCCTGAATCTCTGTACAACCTCTGGTTCTTTTAGTTTATCCAGGTCCCATCTCCTTAAATTCCCACCTTTTTGCAGTTTCTTCAGTTTTAATCTACAGGTCATAACCAATAGATTGTGGTCAGAGTCCACATCTGCCCCTGGAAATGTCTTGCAATTTAAAACCTGGTTCCTAAATCTCTGTCTTACCATTATACAATCTATCTGATACCTTTTAGTATCTCCAGGGTTCTTCCATGTATACAACCTTCTTTCATGATTCTTAAACCAAGTGTTAGTTATGATTATGTTGTGCTCTGTGCAAAATTCGACCAGGCGGCTTCCTCTTTCATTTCTGTCCCCCAATCCATATTCACCTACTATGTTTCCTTCTCTCCCTTTTCCTACACTCGAATTCCAGTCACCCATGACTATTAAATTTTCACCTCCCTTCACAATCTGAATAATTTCTTTTATTTCATCATACATTTCTTCAATTTCTTCGTCATCTGCAGAGCTAGTTGGCATATAAACTTGTACTACTGTAGTAGGCGTGGGCTTCGTATCTATCTTGGCCACAATAATGCGTTCACTATGCTGTTTGTAGTAGCTTACCCGCATTCCTATTTTCCTATTCATTATTAAACCTACTCCTGCATTACCCCTATTTGATTTTGTGTTTATAACCCTGTAGTCACCTGGCCAGAAGTCTTGTTCCTCCTGCCACCGAACTTCACTAATTCCCACTATATCTAACTTCAACCTATCCATTTCCCTTTTTAAATTTTCTAACCTACCTGCCCGATTAAGGGATCTGACATTCCACGCTCCGATCCGTAGAACGCCAGTTTTCTTTCTCCTGATAACGACATCCTCTTGAGTAGTCCCCACCCGGAGATCCGAATGGGGGACTATTTTACCTCCGGAATATTTTACCCAAGAGGACGCCATCATCATGTAATCATACAGTAAAGCTGCATGCCCTCGGGAAAAATTACGGCTGTAGTTTCCCCTTGCTTTCAGCCGTTCGCAGTACCAGCACAGCAAGGCCGTTTTGGTTATTGTTACAAGGCCAGATCAGTCAATCACCCAGACTGTTGCCCTTGCAACTACTGAAAAGGCTGCTGCCCCTCTTCAGGAACCACACGTTTGTCTGGCCTCTCAACAGATACCCCTCCGTTGTGGTTGCACCTACGGTACGGCTATCTGTATCGCTGAGGCACGCAAGCCTCCCCACCAACGGCAAGGTCCATGGTTCATGGGGGGGGTGCAATGATGTATAAAACCACATAAATCTGCCATTTCATGAAATAATGTTGACTCAGATTGGCAGCCCTGGGCCATCATTACATTTGTAGAGCAGCCAAATTGCAAGATCCACATTGTTAGAAATGCCTGGAGTAACCCTACAAGGTCGATATGGACATGAGAAAAATGCTTTGTAGGCTCTTTTAATGTACTAACTAATTGATTGGTGGGCATAGCATCCCAGTTTAACTGATTGACAAGCCAAACAAATTTTAACCCACACTTGACAATCATGCTACACAGCCAGCCACACATATCTATTCATTACCATTTGTATAGTGGTATTGGCTCCTGCATGAGTGTGTCCATGAATGGCATTAAAAACCTGCTTCTGAAAACTTGATGGTACGAAAGGTTATGATCGGCTTTGAGAAATGTCACACCACATGAAGAAATTGTATATTGACAACAACTGTAGATGTAGTCCTGTGTTTGATTTCTTGAGAAATTCCTGTATCTCTGCATGTTGGTGTCTTGAGCTGCAGCCAGTTGTTTGAAGTCAACACTCATGGAAAATACATTTATTCGAGAAAAACAGTGAACCATAACATTAGCAGCACTACACAAATGACAAGTGTCAGTAGTAAACTGGCTAATGAATTGTATGTGGTGGAAATGCTTTAGTGAAAAAGAGTCTTGGGGGGATGGGGGAGAGGAGGAGGGGTTGGAGAAAGCCGAGGAAACACATTTATTATTAGTAGACTGCCAAAAGTGCACTCCGTTTCATCTGTGCTTCTGTCAATTTACAGAAAAAGAACCCACACGACTGTCATATACCAGCCACATACTATTGTAGAACAGCTCCTATTGAGGTCCGTCACACATTCATAACTATTGTTAGTGGTACGGAAGAAAGAGAGTCTGTTAGGAGCACAAGATCTCTTAAGACAGATTTGATATCTTCAAATGCAGATAACATTGCTGATTTTCATGTTAAGGAGTGTTGTCCTTGGGAAGTTGGGCCAGACAGGGCATCAGTGAGGGGTTATTGATAGCTGCATCGGAGCATTCTTTGTAATCAGTGGTGATGAGCAAAAATGTGTACAGGACCAGGATTCTAACTTGGGATTTCCTGCTTACAGGGCAGGTGTGTTAACCACTACACCATCTGGGATACAGTTTTATTGCAACTGCATGGGCTATCTCGGCACGCCTCACAGCCAATCCACATTCCCACTGAGCACCACATATCTGCAGTCCCTGTCCTTTTCCTTCATGCTCACTACTCTGAAGTTCCCACAGGAGGTCGGATGTACTTGTGCATCTGCCTGAAGAAGGTGGAGCCATTGCTCATCTAGGAACACCACACATTCCTATAACATATTTACAGTTGTGAACATGGACAGCCGACAGCTGTATAATGGAATGACAACAATGAAAATTTGTACCATACCGAGATTCAAACCCAGATTTTCTGCTTATTGCAAGCAGTCACTATCTGAGAATGACTCACAGCCAGACTCAAACTTCCATTATACTTCTGAACAACACAGGCACTGCAGGTAATATTTTTTTTTTTTTTGGGGGGGGGGGGGGGGGAGGAGGGGCGCAAAAACATCTAAGGTCAGACATACCTAAGTCAGAATCTCAGAACATGAATACAAAAAAGGAGTTAAAAAAGACTACACATTAAGCCCAATCAATGGAAGGAAAGAGAGCTAAGAGCAAGGACTTCCTCTTGGAGAAATGTCCACAAAACATGTTGCAGAGACAATGGAGGTGTGACAGATAAACAGTAAAATATGGTCAACAGCCTGCGTATTCTAAGAACTCAGATGGCAAATATACATTAGAATGTAAGTGGTTAAACAAAGGGCACTCAGTCAGGAACTGGCAAACAGTCAAACGTTGATGACAGTGAGTACAAAATGGTGGGGGATCACCAGTTAACAAGTGGCAATGGCTCAAATGACTGCGTAGTACACAAGATCTCCTCACAATGAGAGGACCGAGAGGAGGTTGGCCAAGCAGCTGGAAGAGGTTTAATTCCTCAGAGCTTGTTCCCATGAAGTGAAGACCAGTGATGCCAAAGTGACACCATCTGCTGACAGATGGCAAAACAGATATCTTTGGAAGGAGTGAAAGAACTATCAGGTTGTGGCAGCAGTGTCAGTAGCCTCATTTACCATCAGAATGACATGACTGAAACCCACATAAGCATCACAGTGGATTCCTCAAGAGAGAGCAAGTGGTAACTTCCTTGGACACATTGTACTAAGGGATGAACTGTGTAAGACACACAGAGGCTGTGAAGGGCACTGAGAGAATTGGAGCAAATGAGACAATTGAAAAGCTTATGTCACTGAATGTATTGTGTGGTCTGATAGAGGGCAAGGAGCTCTCCTGTAAATACTGAACAGTGTTCCAGAAGCTGACAATGAAAACCATCAGTGCCAATTATGAAGGCACACCTGACACCACAATCAGTCTGAAAGCCACCAGTGTACACAAAGGTACTATTGCTAAGCTAGAGTCAAAGGTCAAGAAACTTGTAGTCCCAGATCAAACCTGGAATAGTTTCCTTAGGAAGCAAATGAAGTCCATAGTGAACACAGGTTGCAGCCAAAGTCAGTATAGTGAAGAGTTCACACCCATCAGGAAAATGGCATGTAGCATGACATGAAGCTACTGGAGCAATAGCCAAACACAAACTCCAGGAGATAGCAGAGAAGAGGGATGCAGCACATAGTGGCAGTCAAAGGAGTCATCAAAGAAGGAGTCATAAGATGGATGGCTGGGCATGGCAGACAAATGGCATGTGAACCCATTAAGGAGAACATCACTCCAGTATGACAGCAGTAGTTCGGCAGCTTCTGCATAGAGACTCTCAACTGGGCTAGTGCAAAAGTCACCAGAGGCAAACAGATTCCATGATAGTGGACTGTGTTTATATGGATGGAGGTGCAGATGCATAAACGAAACAACCATAGTCTACCTTTGAATGGACAAGGGATCGGTACAAACGGGGTAGGGTGGTTTGATCCGCTCACCAGGAACCACCATTTAGGACATGCAGGAAATTCTGGATGCAGTGAACAGCCAGGTAAGATATATGGGAGGCCCAAGAAAGTTTTCTATCAGGCGTGAGCCCCAGGAATTTTGTAGTTTCAGAGAATGCAGGAGCAACAGGTGCAAGATGTAAAGATGGTGAAAGAAACCCATTGCGCCACCAGAAACTTAAACGGTTTCGTCAGTGGAAAAGCGAAAGCCATTGTCAATGCTCCATGAGTAAAGATGATTGAGACATCGCTGAAGACACCACTCAAGGAGACAAGTCCATGCGGAAATGCACTAGATTGTAAAATCATCAATGAAAAGGGAGCCAGATATGCCTGATGGGAGACAGACCGTAATAGGGTTAATGGCAAAGAGTCCAACGCTCAGGGCAGAGCCCTGTGGCACCCTGTTCTCCTGGATAAAGGTGTCCAACAAGACACAACCCTCACATACCTTGAAAATCTTGTCTTTTAAAAATTCCTGAAGGAAATGGGGCAAGCAGCTTAGGAAGTCCCATGTGTAGAAAGTATGGAGGATACCAGTCCTCCAGCAGGTGTCCTAGGCTTTCTCCAAATCAAAAAACATGGCCACAGTCTGGTATTTCCACAGAAAACCATTCATGACATGGTATGGCAAAGTGATGAGATGTTCAACTGCAGAATGGTGCACTCAAAATCCACTTTGAGCAGTGGTTAGTAAATTGTGAGACACGAGCCACCAACCAGCCAGGCATGAATCATACATTCCACCACCTTGCAAACACAGCTGGTGAGAGAAATGGGGCAGTAGCTGGAAGGAAGGTGCTTTACCTTACCTGGCTTAGGTGTAGCTATGACAGTAGTTTCACGCCAATATCAAGGAAACATGCCATCTGCCCAGATGCGATTCTATGTGTGAAGGCAAAAGTGCTTGCCCACAAAAGAAAGATACTGCAACATCTGAATGCGAATATTGTCTGGCCCTGGGGTGGAAGACTGAGATGAAGTGAGAGCATTATCTAGCTCCCTCATAGTAAAGGTGGCATTGTTGCATTTTTGATTCTGAGAGAAGAAGGACCTCTTCCACTGATTTCCAACATTTTGTAGCAGTAAGAATAATGTTTGTAAGGTACTCTACCTGGTCATCACAACTGGAGAAATGTTGTTCATCAAAGGTCACCTGTGAGGAGTAAAGCCTCCAGTCAGCCTTAGAGAGCTGCCAACTGGGATTACACACAGGTAGGGCAGGAGTCATCAATCAGATAGCACACGGGAACTGGTTGTTCGAGTCTCAGAGAGAATGGGCCACTCAAAATGATGGGCAAGCTGAGCAGTGCAGAATGAGAGGTCCAAATGGGAGTAGGTATGTCTGGAGCCCGAAAGGAACATGGGTTCTCCAGCGTTAAGACAGATGAAGTTGAGTTGACTGAGAAGGTCAGCCAAGAGGGCACACCTTGGACAGATTCTGGAAGAACCCCAAAGGTGATGGTGTGCATTAAAGTCAGTGAGCAGCAAAACGGGCTCAGGCAGTTTACCAAGAAGCTGGAGCAAGTCTGCCCAGTGACACCAATTGAAGGAGGGTTGTAGACATTACAAAGAGAAAAGGTGAAGCAAGGAAGGAAAATACAGACTACAACAGCTTGCAGCCAGGTGTTCAGGAAGATGGTTTGACTATGAATGTCATCCCAGATGAGCAGCATGACCCCCCCCCCTCCCACCAAGAAATGGAGGAATACCATCCTCGGGGCGGAGGGGGGGGGGGGGGGGGGGGGGATCAAAGCAGCCTGGAAGAAATGCAGGAGATCAAAGAGGTCACGAGGACACCATTTTTTGTCCTGGAGGTAGCAAAGAAGGGGATGCTGTGATCAAGAGCAGCCATAACGCTACTGTATTTGATCTAATGCCATGAATGTTCCATTGGAGGAGATTCATGACAGGGAAAGGGGAGGGCGGTAAATAATGGAGGATCATCAGCTTGGCAGCTGTCAAGTGCCAGCCTTCAAAGACTCACTGGTGCAGGGTGCAGAGGCTGGAGGGTCCTGTTCCATGAGATCTACAGAGGCATCAGCAGTCTCTCTGGGTTGGTCTGAAGATTCCAGAGCAGAGAAATGGTTGTTGGTGTGCACCAGCGAAACAGAAGTCGGCCAGGTGACAGTATCATGTGGCGACACTGTGTAAGAGGATCTCCGAGTCAACAAAGGAGGAGACCATTTGTCTTTGTTTGATTTCTTAGAGCCTTTGTGGTTGGTAGCTGTAAACTCATATGGCTGTTGGCTGGAGGAATACAAAAAGTCTTCGTGAGAGTATGCCTTCTCTCCTTTCGGATCTGCCAGTTGTGTAGCAGGTGATTTCATCACCAAAGATGAAGATTTGGTGGCGTGCTGCACAGCTGGAGGGGAAGGGGTCAGGGATGCTACCATGACACTGGGCAATTTGACAACTGCATTGCTGAATTTGAGGTCGTAAGTCTGCATGGCCATGTCCTTTGAAGCAAGACATAGCAAGAACAGTACTGTAAGTGTAAGATGGTAAAACACAGGACTTTTGACCAGCCAACAACTTGTGAGCAACAGGTTAAGGCAATTTTTCCTTCACTCAGATCTCCTGGACTGCCCGCTCATCGAGATACACAGGACAGTCTCAGGAAGAGGTTACATGGTTCCCATTGCAATTGATATAGCAGGGAGGAGGAGGCAGGCAATCACTCTTGTGAGCATCCTTACCACAAGTAACACTTTTGGCCATGCTTTGACAGGGCATTCGAATGTTGTTGTAATGTTGACACTGGCAACAGCACATCGACTTTGGAATGTGCAGTTGGACCATGATGACTTCATAGCTGGCTTTGATTTTTAATGGAAGCATTACTCTAGCAAATCTGAGGAAAAGAGTACACATAGGCACTAAGGTTGCATCAACCTTCTTCATTACCTGATGGAGCAGGATAGTTTAAATAACACAATGTGAAGGATTCAGCATTTGATGGGCCTCAACATGAACAGGATATCCATGAAGGAGCAAAGCTGCAAGCAGTTGTTGGGCTTGAAAATCACAATTGGTCTCCAAAAGCAAAGTGCCATTACATAAATGAGAGCAGAATTACATAGTGCCTGCAATTGCATTAATACCTTTCTGAATATGTTGTTGTTGTTATTGTGGTATTCAGTCCGGAGAGTGGTTTCCTGCATCTCTCCATGCTACTCTATCCTGTGTGAGCTCCTTCATCTCTGAATAACTGCTGCAACCTACACCCTTCTGAATATGCTTAGTGTTTTCATCCCTTGGCCTCCCTCTATGATTTTTACCCTCCAAGCTTCCCTCCAATACTCAGTTGGTAATCCCTTGATGCCTCAGAACGTGTCCTACCAACCGACCCCTTCTTATAGTTAAGTTGTGCCACAAATTCCTCTTCTCCTCAGTTCTGTTCAGTACCCCATCTACCCATGTAATCTTCAGCATTCTTCTGTAGCACCACATTTTGAAAGCTTCTATTCTCTTCTTGTCTACACTGTTTATCGACCATATTTCACTTCCGTATATGGCTATATTCCATACAAATACTTTCAGAAAAGACTTCCTAACACTTAAATCTATACTTGATGTTAACAAATTTCTCTTCACAGAAATGCTTTCCTTGCCAAAGCCAGTCTACATTTTATATCATCTCCACTTTGACCATCATCAGTTATTTTGCTCCCCAAATAGCAAAACTCATTTACTACTTTAAGTGTCTCATTTCCTAATCTAATTCCCTCAGCATCACCAAACTTACTTTGATTACATTCCATTATCCTTGTTTTGCTTTGCTGGTGTTCCTCTTATATCCTGCTTTCAAGACACTGTCCATTCCGTTCAACTGCTCTTCCAAGTCCTTTGCTGTCTCTGACAGAATTACAATGTCATCGGCGAAAGTTAAAGTTTTTATTTCTTCTCCATGGATTTCAATGCCTACTCCAAATTTTTCCTTTGTTTCCTTTACTACTTTCTCAATGAAAAAATGAAATGTCGTGTGATGAGGGCCTCCCGTCGGGTAGACCGCTCGTCTGGTGCAAGTCTTTCGATTTGACACCACTTCGGCGACTTGCGCGCTGATGAGGATGAAATGATAATGATTAGGACAACACAACACCCAGTCCCTGAGTGGAGAATTGAACCCGGGCCCTTAGGATTGACAGTCTGTCGTGCTGACCACTCAGCTACCGGGGGCGGACTACTTTCTCAATGTACAGATTGAATAACATTGGGGATAGGCTAAACCCTGTCTCACTCCCTTCCCAACCACTGCTTCCTTTCCATGCTCCTCGACTCTTATAACTGCCATTTGGTTTCTGTACAAATTGTAAATAGCCTTTTGCTCCCTGTATTTGACCCCTGCCACCTTCAGAATTTGAATGAAAGTATTCCAGTCAACACTGCCAAAAGCTTTATCTAAGTCTACAAATGCTAGAAACATAGGTTTGCCTTTCCTTAACCTACCTTCTAAGATAAGCCATAGGGTCAGTATTGCCTTGTGTGTTTCAACATTTCTACAGAATCCACACCGATCTTCAGTGTTGTTGGCTTCCACCAGTTTTTCCATTTGTTTGTAAAGAATTTGTGATAGTATTTTGCAACCATGACTTACTAAACTGACAGTTTGGTAATTTTCACCCCTGTCAACACCTGCTTTCTTTGGGATTGGAATTATTTATGTTCTTCTTGAAATCTGAGGGTATTTCGCCTGTCTCATACATCTTGCTCACCAGTTGGAAGAGTTTTGTCATGGTTGGCTCTTCCAAGGCTATCAGTAGTTCTGATGTTTCAACTTAGGTCTTTCAGTACTCTGTCAAATTCTTCACGCAGTATCATGTCTCCCATTTTGTCTTTATCTACGTCCTCTTCCATGTCCGTAATATTGCCCTCAAGTACACTACCCTTGTATAGTCCCTCTATAGACTCCTTCCACATTTCTGCTTTCCCTTCTTTGCTTAGGAATGGTTTTCACCAAAGGTCTCTTTAATTTTCCTGTAGGCTTACCCCTACTGGTATATGCATCTACATCCTTACATTTGGCCTCTAGCCATCCCTGCTTAGCTATTTTGCTCTTCCTATTGATCTCGTTTTTGAGATGTTTTTATTCCTTTCCACCTGCTTCATTTCCTGTAGTTTTATATTTTCTCCTTTCATCAATTAAATTCAATATATCTTCTGTTACCCAAGGATTTCTACTAACCCTTGTCTCTTTACCTACTCAGTCCTCTGCTGCCTTCACTATTTCATCTCTCAGAGCTACCCATTCTTCTCCTAGTGTATTTCTTTCCCCTGTTCTTGTCAACCATTCCCTATTGCTCTCCCTGAAATTCTCTACAACCTCTGGTTCTTTCAGTTTATCCAGGTCCCATCTCCCTAAATTCCTACCTTTTTGCAGTAAATTGTGATCACAGTCCACCCCTGCCTCTGGAAATGTCTTACAGTTTAAAACCTGGTTCCTAACTCTCTGTCTTACCACTATATAATTTGTCTGAAACTTTCCAGCCTTCAGGCCTCTTTCACGTATACAACCTTCTGTCATGATTCTTACACCAAGTGTTAGCTATGATTAAGTTGTGCTCTGCGCAAAATTCTACCAGGCAGCTTGCTCTTTCATTCCTTAATATTCATATAATACTTTTCCTTCCCTTTGTTTTCCTAGTATCGAATTCCAGTCTCCTTGACTATTAAATTTTCATCTACCTTAACTATCTGAATAATTTATTTTATCACATCATACATTTCTTCAATCTATTCACCATTTGTGGATCTAGTTGGCATATAAACTTGTACTACTGTGGTAGGCGTGGGGTTTTTGTCTATCTTGGCTACAATAATGCATTCACTATGCTGTTTGTAGTAGCTTATCTGCATTCCTACCTTTTTATTCATTATTAGACATACTCCTGCTTTACCATAATTTGATTTTGTGTTTATAACCGTGTATTCACTTGACCAGAAGTCTTTTTCCTCCTTCCATCAAACTTCACTACTTCCCACTATATCTAACTTCAACGTATCCACTTCTATTTTTAAATTTTCTAACCTTCCTCCCCAATTAAGGGATCTGATATTCCTCACTCTGATCTGTAGAATGCCAGTTTTGTTTCTCCTGATAACGATGTCCTCTTGAGTAGTCCCCGCCCAGAGATCCAAATTGGGGACTATTTTACCTCCAGAATATTTTACCCAAGAGGACACCATCATCATTTAACCACACAATAAAGCTGCACTACCTTGGGAAACATTATGGCTGTAGTTTCCCCTTGCTTTCAGCTGTTCACGGTACCAGCACAGCAAGGCCATTTTGGTTAATGTTACAAGGCCAGATCAGCTTATAATCTAGACTGTTGCCCCTGCAACTACTGAAAAGGCTGCTGCCCTATTCAGGAACCACACATTTGTCTGGCCTCTGAACAGATACCAGTCCATTGTGGTTGCACCTATAGTGCAGCTGTCTGTACTGCTGAGGCATGCAAGCCTCCCCACCAATGGCAAGGTCCATGGTTCATGGGGGTTTTGAATAACAAATGGATTAGCTGTAGCAAAGGACTAACCTTCTTCAGTATATGATACCTCATGCAATCGAGGTGCTGCTGGGAGATTCTTGGAATCTTTAGCCTCATTCCATTTATATTTTGTAGACATAGCAGACATGGCGATTGGCTCATTGCAAGAAAGTCCCCCATGATTGCTAGCGGCTCCAGTGGCGTTCTCCTTTCAACTTGGGAGCTTCTCACAGAGGGAGCCTCACCTACCTTTGGTGTTTGTTCACACCTCACATCACAGCTCCCAAACTCCTGACAGAGTGACCAATTGGCATTTTGGGAAGGTAACAACTCAGGAAATCACCCCCCCACTGGGCCTGGCATGTACCAGGGGTACATGCAAGCCCTAACTGTTGACCTGGTGCTTGGAGCTACACATTACCCAGTCACCTGGTATATCTGTTGTGAGTCAGGTGTGTGGGTTGGCCTTCGGGAGTCCACAGGGAGGAAGAAGAAGAAACCTGAAATGCCGAAGCAGAGGAAGGATAGGAGATGGAGAATGAAGAAAGAAAGAAAGAAAGAAAGAACAAGTTGTGAAAGGACAATTCTGGTGACCAGTCACTGAAATTTCAGAACACATTCCCAAAAAATATACCAGACATGTTCCACAAGGGAGGGGAAAATCCACAATCAAGGAGATGACAGACATGCAGTATTGAAAGGGGAGCCATCTGAAGTGAGCTGTATCATCATTAATGTGAGCATGCAGCACGTTTTGGCAATAATGCATTCTTCATTTTCCTCTATGGTTGTCACTTTCCCAATGAGTTCATTAGCAATGTTCCTTGTGGTAAGAAGTTCTTTTAATAATGGTCATTTCATGTCTACAGATGAACACACAAGCACTCTGTCTGTCTGTTTATGAGCACTGCTTGAACATGTAGAACTTTCCTAAACAGTTTCATCATTCAGTGTGAGTTGAGGCGCTAATATGGACATGTTGATGTGGAAATGAAGAACAAGTTGGCCCAAGAATAGATTTGGTGACATCCACAATCAAGGAGGTCCACCAAGACTTCTTCATGAAACTCAAACTCACTATCACACTGCATTGTCTGAAAGTGGGTATTTGAGATTTGTTTGCAGCCATGAATCAGGATGCAACAGAAGTTAGTCCTCAGACTTCACTGGAAGGATGTAACATCTGATTCTCAGCTGATTAAATAATTTTGCGCACTGCAGGTGCCCTGAATGTACAAATGATGTGATGTAGGAAAACTGTTAATAACAGAGCATCCATCAGGCATGCCAAAAATAACTACATTTCCAATACAAAGACGAGATGTATGTTTTCCAACTGGGAGTTCACTGTTGATGTTGGGCTGTTTAATGAGGAAATTTTAGAAGAGCTGCTGTCCTTGTTTGGGTAATTGCAAGGGGGAGTGCATTTTCAAGCAAGCCATTCAAGGTGGAAATGATACCAACATTGTTCTGGGTGTCAGGTGATGTCATGACAAACATTACATCACTTGACAAGAAGGTAGCTGCTGGGAATCATAGGAGCTTGCCAGAGGTGTCATATGAGAGTACTGAAGGTGCTCCATAGCAATGTAACTAGTTCCACTATTGAAGGCTGCTCTCCTCTAGCAGTGTCTCTTGTGACTACATTTGTGATGCCACAACCAGTTTTTGGAGCCCCATTTGTGTCATTGGATAACAACAAATTATGTATGTGGTCAGCAATGAGCAACTGTGAGTCTAGATTTGAGACGTTACTTGCAACTACAGCATTCTTTACCACTACATTACTTGATGAATGCACACTTGCTTTAGGTTAGCCTGTCACTTCAGCTTTGGAAACTAGAGACTGGAGATGATGCCAGAATACAAAAAGTGACTTGTTGCCAATGACTTCACTTTGTAAAACTTGCTGTATACAGATGTTTATGCATATAGCATAGCATATTGTCCTTAAAGTGTGTGTACTTGTTCACTTGCAGAGTGTTATGTGCAACATCACACAACAATAACAAGGTTTGAGAGTTTAATGCTCTGATTGTCAATATGAGTTGCAGGTTGTCATCTGCAGTTTTGTAGCTTTCAAAAGAAAGTTCTAGGAGCTAGAATCATAGATCTGGTTCTTGAGGCATGTACACATTACAGCTCATTAGCTAATTATCTGCAAGCTGCATATCATTCAAAGTGCCAAACACTTGACCAAAATTGAAAACTGGCTGTGGAATGATAGTATTGTCCTCAGATGCACTGTGGAAAACAGTAACTAGAAGACATGATATGATATGTCTTAAGATATCAGGGAGTAACTTCTGTGATACAAGAGAGAGCAATAGTTAGCAACTGTTCTCGGAGAAGAGATTTGAATATATATAGCAAATAATTGAGGAGATAGGGTGTAAATGATCCTCTGATAAGAAGAGATTGGCACATGAGAGATATCATGGTAGGCTAAACAGAACCAAAGGAAAAAAAATACATCAACTCCACTGACGTGAATCTTTGTCGGGGCAGAGGTCGTAATGACAGTGGATCACAGGGAAGGTTGCATTATCCATACAGCAGTAGGTAGACAGAGGGGCATATTCATTGTGCTTGTTGTTGCTGCTCCTTCCCTGTATCAGCTGTGCTGAGGGTATTGAATCTTAATGTGGCCATTGCTCATATTGGTACCTGAACAGCTGATCACACTCAGTTCACACAAACACACCCACAAATATCAAGCTTTCACAACTCATGGTTGCTTCATCAGGAAAGAGGGAAGGAGATGGAAAGACAAAAGGATGTGGGTAAGGAGTCATTCCAATCCCGGGAGCGGAAAGACTTACCTTAGGGGGAAAAAGGGACAGGTATACACTCGCGCGCACACACACACACACACACACACACACACACACACATATCCATCCGCACATATAGTCACAAGCAGACATATCAGGCACAATAGAAAAATGATGAAAGTTTGTGTTTGGAAGTTCTGGTTGCATAGCTGGAAGCTGCGATGGCATCTGGTACATTGATAAGTAAGGTGCCTGAGTCGTGGAAGGCGAAGGTAGCTGCTGTTGGCTGTTTAAAGGCCACATGGTGTAGCAACAAGAGATGATATTAAAAACATAAAAACAGTTTGGAGAACTTGTCATCGGGGTCACCAATGTGGAAGTAGGTACGATGGCTTAAATCAATACACTAAGATTCCACGTGTAGAGATAAGTACATTAATGATCAGCTTAATGCTGTTATACATCAACACAAAGTCACTCCAATTCAAATCTTCGCAACAAACTGAAGGTCCATGCACTATCGGCTGCAAGCCCCAAAGAAGGCAGTCCAAAGATAGGTCACTCTTCTGATTGCAGGCCACCACAATCTCCTCACTTTGGATGCACACCACGCTCAAACTCTTACATGAATCAATGAAATACCATGAGTAACAAGAATAATGGGCAGGATACTATATTAGTAGTGTGGAAAGCTGAAAATTTAGGTCTGATGAGAAGCATGCAGTTACAATGACCACTGTGTCCAGATGGCTTAGTGGTCAGAGAATTTGCCAAGTAAGCAGGAGACCTGGGTTTGAATCCCAGTCCAGCACAAGTTTTCAACTTTCCCCATTGATTTAAATTGATGCCTACTCACAGCCAATGTCTGTAATTCCTTTGTGTTACAATCATATAACACAAACTTTTCTCCTTAATGTATTTCTTTTTGCAGCTGTTACAACCGTAGTAATTAATCACTGTCATTGTGAATGATTAACTTGTAAAAACACAGCAAATACATCTAATATTAAAGTTTTGAACCATGGAGAAACTGTATGCAAACAGTGGTATCCTGAGATCACATGGCAATGCCAGTTTAATGTTGACAACATGCACAGAACACAATTCTCACTCCAGAGATATTTGTAGTCTGTGGCCTGCTCCACATACTTTACTTATGCATCTCCCTGATCATGGTGTAACATGAATAATTCATTATAATTTACACATCCATCCTTATAAAATGGCTGTGGTTCAACAACTACAGACTCAAGATTATGCAAAATGCATATATTTTCAGAAAGAAATGCTTCAGCTGATGACTGATGACTACTTGTCACAATGAGTGATAATGCTCATTTCCATTAGCTGGTTATGTTAATAAGCAGAACTTCCTTTCGCAGCCCGAGAAAGAGCACTAAAGACCTTCATAGTGATATAGTGATGGTATGATGTGGGTTGATGAAGAAGTTTGTTATTTATTTATTTACTCATCAAGTTCCATAGGACCAAATTGAAGAGAAAATCTCCAAGGTCATGGAATGTGTCAGTACATGAAATTACAACATAAAAGTAATAACAGATAAAAATAAACGTTCATGAACCTGAAAAAAGTCAGTCCATAAGTATAAGTAAAGGCTATCAGCAATACAATAAGAATCAGCTTAATTTTTCAAGGAACTCCTCGACAAAATAGAAGGAGTGACCCATGAGGAAACTCTTCAGTTTGGATTTGAAAGTGTGTGGATTACTGCTAAGATTTTTGAATTCGAGTGGCAGCTTATTGAAAATGGAGGCAGCAGTATACTGCACACCTTTCTGCACAAGAGTTAAGGAAGTTGGATCCAAATGGAGGTTTGATTTCTGCTGAGTATTAACCAAGTGAAAGCTGCTTATTCTTGGGAATAAACTAATATTGGTAACAAGAAACGACAATAAGGAATATACATATTGAGAGGCCAATGTCAAAATACCCAGACTCGTGGACAGAGGTTGACAAGAGGTTCGTGAATTCACACCACTTATTTCCCGAACCACCCGTTTCTGAGCCAAAAATATCCTTTTAGAATGGAAGAGTTGCCCCAAAATATAATACCACATGACATAAGTGAATGAAAATTGTGGTGTCACTGCCAGACATCACACTTGCCAGATGGTAGCCTTTAAATCGGCCGCGGTCCATTAGTATACGTTGGACCCACGTGTTGCCACTATCAGTGATTGCAGACCGAGCGCCGCCACACGGCAGGTCTACAGAGACTTCCTAGCACTCGCCCCAGTTGTACAACCGACTTTGCTAGCGATGGTTCACTGAAAAAATACGCTCTCATTTGCCGAGACGATAGTTAGCATAGCCTTCAGCTACGTCCTTTGCTACGACCTAGCATGGCGCCATTACCAGTTACTATTGATACTGTGAAGCATGTAACGTCAAGAGCGACGTTCACCATTAACGGATTAATGTTAGGTATTCCACCAGCTACGTCCGTTTTTTCTAAATTCTAATTTCCTTGTCCTGTTCCAGACCTCACGCCAGCCTGCGTGAGCTAAAACGCGTGCCTTTCGGCTTCCTCTAGTAACACGGTGTTGGCTCTCCTGCCAACCACAACAAAAATAAGCAAAGTTGACTAATTTTCGTGTCGAACGATCACTCACTTCTGATACCGTTCGATTAGTAAAAATGGCAGTATTAAGTCTTTGAACAAGATCCTGAACGTAGGCTTTCCATGACAGCTTACTATCTATCTGAACACCTAGAAATCTGAACTGTTCAGTTTCACTAATCATATGCCCATTCTGTGAAATTAAAACGTCAGGTTTTGTTGAATTGTGTGTTAGAAACTGTAAAACCTGAGTCTTACTGTGATTTAGCGTTAGTTTATTTTCTATAAGCCATGTCCGCCCCAGTAGCTGAGTGGTCAGCGTGACAGACTGTCAATCCTAAGGGCCCGGGTTCAATTCCCGGCTGGGTCAGAGATTTTCTCCACTCAGGGACTGGGTGTTGTGTTGTCCTAATCATCATCATTTCATCCCCATTGACGCGTAGGTCACTGAAGTGGCGTCAAATCGAAAGACCTGCACCAGGCGAACGGTCTACCCAACGGGAGGCCCTAGCCACACGACATTTCCATTTCCATTTCTATACGCCATGAAATATTTGAAACTGAGCCAATGTTGCACACAACATCCTTTACTACCAAGCTAGTGTCATCAGCAAACAGAAATATTCCATAATACTAGAGGTCATATCATTTATATAAATAAGGAACAGGAGTGGCCCCAAAACTGATCCCTGGGGCACCCTCCACTTGACAGTACCCCACTGATACCCCACAACACAGCCATTATCAACATTGTGAATAATGACCTTTTGCTGCCTGTTTCTAAAGTAAGAGGTGAACCAATTGTAAGCTACTCCCCATATTCCATAATGGTCCAACTTCCGGAGCAATATTTTGTGATCAACACAATCAAATGCCTTAGTTAAATCAAAAAATATGCCAAGCATTCAAAACCTTTTGTTTAGTCCATCCAGTACCTCACAGAGAACAGAGAATATAGCGTTTTCAGTTGTTAAACGACTTCTAAAGCCGAATTGTACATTTGATAGCAAATTGTGTGATATAAAATGATCAATTATCTTTACATACACAGCCTTTTCAATAACTTTTGCAAACACTGATGGCATAGAAATTGGTCTAAAATTATCTACATATCCCTGTCTCCCTTTTTATAAAGTGGCTTTACTACTGAGTATTTTAATCGCTCAGGAAACTGACCATTCCTAAAGGAAAAATTACAAATATGGCTAAATACAGGGCTCACATGTGCAGCACAGCACTTTAATATTCGCTAGACACTCCATCATAACCATGAGAGTCCTTAGTCTTCAGTGATTTAATTATTGACTCAATCTCCCTCTTGTCTGTATCACAGAGGATTATATATCTAAAAACAAAGATAATGTGACTTACCAAACGAAAGTGCTGGCAGGTCGATAGACACACAAACAAACACAAACATACACACAAAATTCAAGCTTTTGCAACCAACGGTTGCTTCATCAGGAGAGAGGGAAGGAGAGGGAAAGACGAAAGGATGTGGGTTTTAAGGGAGAGGGTAAGGAGCCATTCCAATCCCGTGAGTGGAAAGGCTTACCTTAGGGGGAAAAAAGGACAGGTATACACTCACACACACACCCATATCCAACCGCACATACACAGACACAAGCATTTGTAAAGGCAAAGAGTTTCGGCAGAGATGTCAGTCGAGGCAGAAGTACAGAGGCAAAGATGTTGTCTAAAGACAGGTGAGGTATGAGCGGCGACAACTTGAAATTAGCGAAGGTTGAGGCCTGGGGGATAACGAGAAGAGAGGATATACTGAAGGGCAAGTTCCCATCTATGGAGTTCTGACAGGTTGGTGTTAGTGGGAAGTATCCAGATAACCCGGACGGTGCACCACTGTGCCAAGATGTGCTGGCCGTGCACCAAGGCATGTTTAGCCATAGGGTGACCCTCATTACCAACAAACACTGTCTGCCTGTGTCCATTCATGCGAATGGACAGTTTGTTGCTGGTCATTCCCACATAGAAAGCTTCACAGTGTAGGCAGGTCAGTTGGTAAATCACGTGGGTGCTTTCACACGTGGCTCTGCCTTTGATTGTGTACACCTTCCGGGTTACAGGACTGGAGTAGGTGGTGGTGGGAGGGTGTATGGGACAGGTTTTACACCAGGGGCGGTTACAAGGGTAGGAGCCAGAGGGTAGGGAAGGTGGTTTGGGGATTTCACAGGGATGAACTAAGAGGTTACGAATGTTAGATGGACCGTGGAAAGACACTCTTGGTGGAGTGGGGAGAATTTCATGAAGGATGGATCTCATTTCAGGGCAGGATTTGAGGAAGTCATATCCCTGCTGGAGAGCCACATTCAGAGTCTGATCCAGTTCCGGAAAGTATCCTGTCACAAGTGGGACTCTGGTTATTTGCTTCTGTACCAGGTCGGGAGGGTAGTTGCGGGATGCGAAAGCTGTTTTCAGATTGTTGGTGTAATGGTTCAGGGATTCCGGACTGGAGCAGATTCGTTTGCCATGAAGACCTAGGCTGTAGGGAAGGGACTGTTTGTTGTGGAATGGGTGGCAGCTGTCATAATGGAGGTACTGTTGCTTGTTGGTGGGTTTGCTGTGGACGGACGTGTGAAGCTGGCCATTGGACAGATGGAGGTCAATGTCAAGGAAAGTGGCATGGGATTTGGAGTAGGTGAATCTGATGGAACCAAAGGAGTTGAGGTTGGAGAGGAAATTCTGGAGTTCTTCTTCACTGTGAGTCCAGATCATGAAGATGTCATCAATAAATCTGTACCAAACTTTGGGTTGGCAGGCCTGGGTAACCAAGAAGGCTTCCTCTAAGCGACCCATGAATAGGTTGGCGTACGAGGGGGCCATCCTGGTACCCATGGCTGTTCCCTTTAATTGTTGGTATGTCTGGCCTTCAAAAGTGAAGAAGTTGTGGGTCAGGATGAAGCTGGCTAAGGTAATGAGGAAAGAGGTTTTAGGTAGGGTGGCAGGTGATCGGCGTGAAAGGAAGTGCTCCATTGCAGTGAGGCCCTGGATGTGCAGAATATTTGTGTATAAGGAAGTGGCATCAATGGTTGCAAGGATGGTTTCCGGGGGTAACAGATTGGGTAAGGATTCCAGGCGTTCGAGAAAGTGGTTGGTGTCTTTGATGAAGGATGGGAGACTGCATGTAATGGGTTGAAGGTGTTGATCTACGAAGGCAGAGATACGTTGTGTGGAGTCTTGGTAACCAGCTAAAATGGGGCGGCCAGGATGATTGGGTTTGTGAATTTTAGGAAGAAGGTAGAAGGTAGGGGTGCGGGGTGTCGGTGGAGTCAGGAGGTTGATGGAGTCAGGTGAAAGGTTTTGTAGGGGGCCTAAGGTTCTGAGGATTCCTTGAAGCTCCACCTGGACATCAGGAATGGGATTACCTTGGCAAACTTTGTATGTGGTGTTGTCTGAAAGCTGACGCAGTCCCTCAGCCACATACTCCCGATGATCAAGTACCACGGTCGTGGAACCCTTGTCTGCCGGAAGAATGACGATGGATCGGTCAGCCTTCAGATCACGGATAGCCTGGGCTTCAGCAGTGGTGATGTTGGGAGCAGGATTAAGGTTTTTTAAGAAGGATTGAGAGGCAAGGCTGGAAGTCAGAAATTCCTGGAAGGTTTGGAGAGGGTGATTTTGAGGAAGAGGAGGTGGGTCCCTCTGTGACGGAGGATGGAACTGTTCCAGGTAGGGTTCAATTTGGATAGTGTCTTGGGGATTTGGATCATTAGGAGTAGGATTAGGATCATTTTTCTTCACGGCAAAGTGATATTTCCAGCAGAGAGTACTCATTAGGAGTAGGATTAGGATCATTTTTCTTCGTGGCAAAGTGATATTTCCAGCAGAGAGTACCATCTGTCCAATGGCCAGCTTCACATGTCCGTCCACATCAAACCCACCAACAAGCAATAGTACCTCCATTATGACAGCTGCCACCCATTCCACATCAAACGGTCCCTTCCCTACAGCCTAGGTCTTCATGGCAAACGAATCTGCTCCAGTCCGGAATCCCTGAACCATTACACCAACAATCTGAAAACAGCTTTCGCATCCCGCAACTACCCTCCTGACCTGGTACAGAAGCAAATAACCAGAGCCACTTCCTCATTCCCTCAAGCCCAGAACCTCCCACAGAAGAACCACAAAAGTGCCCCACTTATGACAGGATACTTTCTGGGACTGGATCAGACTCTGAATGTGGCTCTCCAGCAGGGATATGACTTCCTCAAATCCTGCCCTGAAATGAGATCCATCCTTCATGAAATCCTCCCCACTCCACCAAGAGAGTATTTCCGCCATCCACCTAACCTTCGTAACCTCTTAGTTCATCCCTATGAAATCCCAAAACCACCTTCCCTACCCTCTGGCTCTTACCCTTGTAACCGCCCCTGGTGTAAAACCTGTCCCCTACACCCTCCCACCACCACCTACTCCAGTCCTGTAACCTGGAAGGCGTACACAATCAAAGGCAGAGCCACGTGTGAAAGCACCCACGTGATTTACCAACTGACCTGCCTACACTGTGAAGCTTTCTATGTGGGAATGACCAGCAACAAACTGTCCATTTGCATGAATGGACACAGGCAGACAGTGTTTGTTGGTAATGAGGGTCACCCTATGGCTAAACATGCCTTGGTGCACGGCCAGCACATCTTGGCACAGTGTTACACTGTCCGGGTTATCTGGATACTTCCCACTAACACCAACCTGTCAGAACTCCGGAGATGGGAACTTGCCCTTCAGTATATCCTCTCTTCTCGTTATCCCCCAGGCCTCAACCAATGCTAATTTCAAGTTGCTGCCGCTCATACCTCACCTGTCTTTCAACAACATCTTTGCCTCTGTACTTGCCTTCACAAATGTCTGCTTGTGTCTGTGTATGTGCGGTTGGATATGGGTGTGTGTGCGAGTGTATACCTGTCCTTTTTTCCCCCTAAGGTAAGTCTTTCCGCTCCCGGGATTGGGATGGCTCCTTACCCTCTCCCTTAAAACCCACATCCTTTCGTCTTTCCCTCTCCTTCCCTCTCTCCTGATGAAGCAACCGTTGGTTGCGAAAGCTTGAATTTTGTGTGTATGTTTGTGTTTGTTTGTGTGTCTATCGACCTGCCAGCACTTTCGTTTGGTAAGTCACATCATCTTTGTTTTTGGATATATTTTTCCCACGTGGAATGTTTCCCTCTATTATATTCACAGAGGAGTATTTCAGACATCAATCTCGGAAAGGCATTTGCCAAGAAAGTTATATGATTTCCTGTAGAAACTAAATTTTTATTTAATTCACCACCAATGCTCAGAAAATTATTGTTAAATACTGTACATATATCTGATTTATCAGTAATTGAAATATTTGTACTGCGAACTGACTTTATGTCGTCAACCTTGTGCTGCTGACCAGACACTTCCTTCACAGCTGACCATATGGTTTTAATTTTATCCTGTGAATTAGCTATTCTATTTGCATATCACATACTCTTTGCCTTCCTAATAACATTTTTAAGCACCTTACAATACTGTTAGCTTGATTGTGACTACTTCTAACATTTTGATATAATTCCCACTTTGTTCTACATTATATCCTTATCTCACTAGTCAGCCACCCGGGCTGCCCATTACTGCTAGTACCCCGTTTAGAATGTTCTAATGCAAAGCTACTCTCAAAGAGCATGAGAAATGTGTTAAGGAAAGCATTGTATTTATCATCTATGTTATCGGCACTATAAACATCCTGCAACTATTGTTCCTTGACAAGGTTTAAAAAACTCTCTCTTGCTGTTGGATTAACTTTCCTACATAGTTTGTAACTAAATATGACATTGGTAACTGGGCAATGCTTCTTTGAGGGTAACAGTGAACCTGCAGAGTATTACCTGTCAATGCATGAAAATTTCCTGGTACCCAAACTATAAAGAAGACATTGAAAGTGCATGAAAATGGGGTTCCAACAAGATGATGCTCAAATTTGATGATTGCCTAATTTTTCATAATTATGACATAGTTTGGCAAGTACGTTCTCCAGACCTCAGCATAAAGATCTTCAAATATAATTGAAGGGCTTAGTGAAATGGGGGTATCCCTCAGTTTGGTGAAAATTGAACTGGGTGCATATTATGTGAACTAGGTCCACACGACATCAGTTTATTGAACTTTAGAGTTTAGGATAGCTCCATGTCAATAAGAAAAAGGGTAAGATAACAGACCTTAAAAAGCAGTCTTAAACTTCTGAATGGAATAAGGAGGTGTCCTGAATCTCTCTGTTACCTGGGTTCTAATTGACTAACTGGTTACCTAATTGACCAATGAGAGAGCAGCATTAAGCCTTGCATTTATAATCAACATGGCTGACCCAGAAAGTGATAGTTTGGTCATAAGTGGCAAAAATACAGAAAATAAAGATGAAAGGGGAGGAGACCTCATGTCTGCAGTGATGATGGTATCCCTTTGCAAGGAAGCACAGATCTTATTATTCATGTACAAAGAATATACATATAGACATTATTTTCTCAGTGTCAGTTCAATCAAGGTAATATGTCAACTGTATGTCACATACTGTTGTGAGATTGGAGTTCTTCCTTTGAAACTACATAAATACAAATTAATTTTAAAAACCTATTTCAACACAACTTCAAACTTCATGAAGTGACACATGTAAAGTAAATAACATAGCTGCAAATATCCCACTTGAAGATATGGCATTAAGTCATGAACTACATCTAAAGAAAGCTAACATGGGCTATAAAAGTCTAAATCAAGAAAATTTCAACAAAACAAACAATTCACATTGTTATAACAATGAAAATAATAAATTTTTGGCAATATAACGTAACTGGATAGATAAGAAATCCACTCACCAAGAGGTAGCAGGGGAACACACATATAAAAAAGGTTTCATGTTCGCTATCTTTCAAAGCCAGTGGCTCCTTGTTCTGGCAGAAGAAGGGGAAGGAAGAGGGGTGAAGAAAAAGGAATGGAGAGTTTTAGGAAAAGAAGAGACTTACCGGACAGGATGAGACCCCTGACCCTGAGTTCTGGGTGACTTTTCCGAACTCTATCCCTTTTTCTAAACGTCTTCAGTCCTTTTCCTTCACCCTTCTTCCTTCCCCTTTGACCATTCTGCCAGAAGTATAAAACATTGGCTCCAAAAGCTTGCATACACAAAATCTTTTTTATGAGGTCTGCACAAAAAATTCTGGAACATTCATATTTTCGTGCCAGTGTTATGTTGGAGTGAAATATGGTTGGCATCCCTGTGTAATTGTGTAACTACTGGAAGTTTCATTTTTGCATGTCTGTTAGTTATTGTTCAGTGCTGTATGGAGTAGAACATTGTGTTGTACAGTTTGCAAATTTCAAGTTGGCAGAGTCAGAGGAGCAACACGTTTGCATTAAATTATTATGTGTGAAACTAAAAAAATAAATAAATAAAAAATAATAATAAAAAAAAAGAAAAGAAAACTTTACAATGACACACCAAATGATGCAAAAAGCCTACAGAGGTAAGTGCTTAATCCATATTTGTTGTTATGAGTGTTTCACATGGTTTAAAAATGGCCGGATGGAAGTTAATGATGGCCCTTGTTGAGGATGCCCTTCAATATCTACATATGATGCTCATGTCAGGAACGTCTACGAAATTGTGCATGCCAATTGAAGACTGACTGTCTAAGAGATTACAGAAGAATGTAACATTCCAACTGGATCATGTCACAAAATCCTGACACAGCATCTTGGAATGCATCGTGTTATGGCCAAGTTTGTCCTATTGCTCATGAGTCAAACCCAGAGAGACCTTCACCTCACAATCTGTGAAGAGCCTTCGGGTTGAGCAAATGAGAATGAGATGTTCCTTAAGAGCATCATTACTGGTAATGAGATGTGGGTCTGTGGTTATAATGTTGAGACCAAGGTTCAGTCTTCACTGTGGGTTGGGAAAGGTTCTCCAAGATCACAAAAAGCTACTCAGGTCAGGCAAATGCCAAAGCCATGCTGATAGTTTTCTTTGACTTTGAAGGATTAGTTCATTATGAATTCGTGCCACTTGATCAAACTGTTAATTGATGGTACTATCAGGATGTGAGAAGAATATTCATCTCTGTTGGTGCATGACTATTGAACAAAAAATGAAATCACTGTGCTGCCTCATCCTCTGTACTCTCCAGATCTGACTCCTGCAGATTTTTTTTTTTCCAAAGTTGAAAATTCCATTTAAAGGATGAAGATTTGCAATGATAGATGAGATAAAAGAAAATTCACAGACAGCACTTCACACAATACAACAAGAGGTGTACCAAGACTGCTTCTGGAAGTGTAAACGGCATTGGGCGTCGTGCATCAATTTTGGAGGAGAGTAGTTTGAAGGAGACCAAACAATAAGAAAAAGGTGAGCATAGAAATATTTTGAGGACAAAGTTCTGGAATTGTTTTTTTTTCTCCTGCCACCACTTGGTGAGTAGACTTTTTAAGTATCCAATCACATTACATTCACATTGTTACCAGTTTTGTCTCATGATTAGCATACTACAAAATCATTATTACTCTTGTAGTCATGTAAGTATCAGGCACTTAGGACTTTTCTCAAAAATAAGACATGCTGGTCAATGATGTGCTAATAACAGCTTGTATGCAACTATTAGCTCACTGTGTTACAGTAAATAAACTTACCCCCCCCCCCCCCCCCAAAAAAAAAAAAAAAAATTACAGAGAATGCAACACTTAAAGAATAAGATCACAAAAAACCCTAAATTCGAGAAAAAATCTAGCAATTCTTCCTGGCCCCTTCCTTTGTGCCGTACCTACCAACTCATGTATTGCTCATCTGGTGTCCGTCCCCTCAGGTGAGTGGCCAGCATGTCTGCTTGCTATGCAGTGGACCATGCTTCAGTTCCCAGCCAGATTTGTGATTTTCTCTGGTTGGGAAATGGGTGTTGTGTTTTCATCATCATTGACACACAAGTCACCCAATGTGATGTCAAATGCAAAGACCTGCAAATTGGCAGTTGAACTTCGCCAGCTGGTAATTTCTGGCCATCAATGCCATGTGATCATTTCATTTTTGCTCATCTGGTCACAAAACTGAAGTGTTAGAATTCCTAAAAATGGTGAGAATTCTGTTTGGAATTTGGTATAAATGTGATTTTTTTTTTTTTTTTTTTTGGAAAGATATAAATTATTTTGTTTCTTATATTTAATTATAAATTTTATGTATTTAATTTGGAAATTGGTCCTGGTACTTTACTATATTCCATCAGGATGCAGTAATGTAATTATATTGCTGACTTATCTTTGAGAATTTTATGGAGAGCCTCTTCCATACATGCAATGATAAAAATCCAGTTAATTACAGCAACAGGAGCTACTAGATCATGAAGCAAAAGTGCCAAAATCTGCTTGGGAGACTAAAACATATGACTTTCTTGCTGTGGCTTATTCGAACCATGTATAGTGAATTGAAAATTTAAATAGAGAAAAATATAAACCAGAGACTTATTGAATTGCATTTTATAAGACATAAATTTACATCTCTGATGTAGATAAATTTGACTTTATGAAGAGAGCAAGGTGAAGCCTATAAATAACTTTTTGCTTCATAATTACATGGGAGTAAGGAATGTTTCAGTTCTGAAACTGTCTACCTTCTTTTCAGGCTCAGAAATCCACAGTATGCCATGTATGACAAGGTTGCAGCATTTAAAATAACCTTGGAGCAACATTAGTGTATCCTGGGAAAAATGTAACCCTCAGATTTGACATTCAAATCATTACTAGCAGTGTAAATGTGGAAAAATAATTAAAACAGGAATGCAACTGCTGTACTTTAGTATGTAGCTGAGAGTAACACAATATTATTATTGTTTCTAGAATGAATCTTTCACTTTGAAACAAAGTGTACGCTGTTTGAAATATCTGTCTTATTAAAAGTGTGTGGTGGACCTAGATCAGAACTGGAACCTGGAATCTTGCTTATTGTTTACTGACCCACAACAATTACAATTTTTTTAAATTTGCCATTGTTCTGTTCCACAAATGAGGGGAGCATGTAGGGCTGGTGGGTGGAGAGGGGGCAGGGGGGGGGGGATGTTGGCGAGGGGATGTGGTTGCAAAATACACTACTCACCTAGTGAGACAAAATACCTTAATTCAGTGCAGTAGAAAGAAATGCAGCAAGGAGAATGTATGTCCATGACATTAAGTATGGACTGATTAGTACTCCTTCAGACATCATTAAGTCTGAAAAGGATTTGCAGCTCGTCAAGAAGAATAACAAAGTAGTGGACCACTGGGAACAAATGGAGGAGGGACAATTGATTGACACTAGTGTTTGTGAGTGGGGGCTACTAATACCTTGAAAAAGCTGGGTTGCACAATGGTTTTGCTACAGATGCAAAAATGAAGTTTGAGGAATTCCAAGAGTTGAATCTCACAGCAAGGTTACAACTTTAAAAAGCTGTAAACAACCTTTCTTGGTACAATTGCTATAAATCAAATATTTGGGAGCCTATCAAACACTTATTTCTCAAAAGAATTGAAGGGATGGAAATGAGAAGAAAGCTTCATACCAAAATTGCTAAGAGCTCCAAGAGAGGCTACAATAACTGACTAAATGTTGGAAGGATCAGTCTGACTGATGCTGATGTCTTGATGCCAAATAAAATAACTTGTATTAAAAGAGACTCAATTATGGTTGTGGAAAAATTATTATTAAAATTCTCAGGTGCATGAATTGTTAGCTTTATCTGTCTGACAGAAAGATTCTGGCAAATTCTGTCAACCAAGGATTCAGTCATATATCACATTTTGATATGAAATTGCCAATTCAGAGTATTACATTTTGGATTAAATACACAGTGCCTATGATTAAAGTTCCAGTTTGAAAACGCTGTAGAAAGAGATCCACTGCTCAGAATGATTTCAAATTGAACAGCATATTATTAATGCAGGGGAAAACATCAAGGAATAAAAATAATTAACAAAAAATTTACTAATAGATGGCACTGTAAGCTTCTTAATGTAAATGGGATCAGTTGCAAATGACAAATGAATTGCAATATGATGGCTGTGGTTTGAGTTGCACATTACACCATTCGCACTGTTCACTATACATGACTGCACAAGTTCAGCTGTCGACAGTTGTGGCATAGTTTGTTAGGTAAGTGCATACACCATCGCAAGATCATACTACGTAGGATGAGAAAAATTGATTTTTTATTTCCCAAGGGCAGAAACCGCATAAATAGCAAAATGACATTGATTTTTTATTCTCCTGGAGCCACGAACTTCACAACAAGCAAAATAAAATCAGTTTTTAATTGTTGTGAGGCCAAAAACTTCATAAAGAGCTAAATGAGGTTGGTTTCTAATTGTTGTGAGACTGGCACAAGAAATGTTGAATATGCTATCTGCCATTTTTTACCACAGGTTGAAATTGTGAAAAAGCACATTCTGCAACAGATGGGAGTGTCTCAGGGGTCAGGTTCAGAATGTGTTGCACAATGTGTGCCTTCAATTCAGCTTCAGTCACAGCTGAAGCACTGAACACAGTGTCTTTCAGACAACCTACAGCCAAAAGTCACGCAAATTAGGTGATCTGGATGGCCAGGCTGTAGGGAAATGACAGCTGACAATTCTAGCATTTCCAAAATACCTCTATGGTACTCACTGCACTACCTCTTCCACGCATGGAAGAGCACAGTCTTGCATAAAAATGTTGCTATCCACATATCCATGCTATTGAAGGGTTGGAATGACATTGGTGCACAAAAGACTCTCATAGCATGTACCAGTGATGGTACTGGTAACAGGCCCTGCAGGACACCCCCTTGAATAAATATGGCCCTACTATCAATGATGGCATCAACCTGCACAACACAGTCACCTGCACAAAATGAAAAGGTACCAGTTGATGTGCATGTGGATTTTTCACTGACCACAGCCTGCAATTCTGCATACTGACGTGTTCTTGGAGACGGAAATGGGCTTCATCTGTCTGCAAAATGTTCTATGGTCATTCATTGTCCACCTCCATGTGAGCAAGAAATTCCAGAGAAAATGTTTGTCTTGCAGGCAGGTCAGCAGAATGCAACTCCTGTAAAAAGGTGAGTTTGTACGGATAGCAATGCAGGATGTTTCATAGAATTTTATGCACCATACTCACAGGTATATCCAACATTCAGGCAACTCACCATGCACTGCTCGGCCCTTCCTGCAATGCTGTGGGCACATCTGCAACAGATGTCAGATCAACTACTTTCCTCCCTATGCCACATTGGACTTCAAAAGAAACTGTCTTTTCAAATTTTATGTAAACTGAAGGGAAGGGGAAGAGAGAAAAGGAAAGGCAAGGGCCTAATCATGGCATCTGCATTGCAAATTTGTGTAGAATTAGCAGCAACAAGTGAAAATGCGGGTTGGACTGGGACTCAAACCCAGTTCTCCTGCTTAATAGGCAGTTGCGTTAACCACTGCACCACCTGAACAAATGCGCAGATTACCTTGGCACCCTCCCTGGCTGACTAATACTCCCACGTAGCATCACCTATCTGCAGCCCCCATCCACATCCTCCATGCTCGCCAATTTTAGATTCTTGCTCGAGGGAGAACCTAAATGTGCATCTGCAATGAAGGTTGTGGATTCACAGCCCATCAAGGTGAAAGAACAAACATCACACATTCATATAACTGTCTTGCCTCAATGGGCAATGAATTCACAGGTTTCAGTGCATATGCACATTTACATTCGAACTCCAGTGGGAATTTAAAATTAGCAAGCATAGAGGACATGAATGCAGACAGGAACTTCGGATAGGTGGCTCTAGGTGAGAGTTTGAATTGGCCAGGGAGTGTGCTGAGATAGTTTGCACATTTGCAGTAAACACTGTGTCTGGGTGGTGCAATGGTTAATGCAACTGCCTAGTAAGCACAAGACCCCAGGTTCAAGTCCCAGTCCAGCACACATTCTCACTCATCACCACTGATTCTGCACAAAGTCTTGAGGCAGCATTAATTCATTCTCTTTCCTTTCCTCTGTCTCCCCTCCACTTTCAATTCACATAATGGGTACCACGGCTGCGGATCCCACATTCATACAATTTTCATGTTTTGAGATCATTTTCTCCAGACCATTAGGAGACATTGGACCAGTCCCCTTTTTTTGGGTTACCAAGAGTGCATGATCCTTCATAGAGACAGTCACGTTGTATGTCTCGGATGCAAACTGAGGAACAACCACGCATCACACATCTGCTGGTGTGGATATTCTGACACTTACAGCACCATCTCTTTCTACAGCATTTTGAAATTGGAACTTTAATTATGGACACCCTTATATCTGCTGATAGTTTCACAAGAGCTGTGCATTAAGCCCTTGGGGAAGAATTCTTGGATAAGCTCACTTTGGTACCCTTGCTTAACAATGGAAAAAATGGAACCATTCAACCTCCAGTCAGACAGTGATATCAATATGGCTGTCATAGCTGTCATAGATTCTACTGGTGGGTTGCTACAGCTCACACTTACAGATTCCATCATTGTTTGTAACTACAAATAAAGTCTACAGCCTATTATGCACAATAAAGTCGGAAAGTCAGCAGGCCACAGTTAGTTCACTGATCATGAACCCTTTAATCACATGCTGTGTACAGTCTGACTACCTTTACTCTGCTATTCCTGGATTTCTCTTTGTTGACAATTGATCTGTTATTATCAGGTTCACAACAAAGCAGCCTCCAGTTTATGTTGTGTGTTGGATGGAAGGGTGTCAGGAAATCTTGCTCCCTATTGACAACCTTGTCCAAAATAGACCTGTGATCAATCAAAGCACAATTGTTCTGCTCAGTCTCTCATGTGATGAACTTGCTAGTTAAGTATCTTGTGGGATACTAAAGTGATGATGAGGATTTAACCTGTGTGGATTATCAACTATTTCATTATGGAACCAAACTTCTTGGAATTGTGGCAGCAACAACTAATGCAACAATAGTGCCACAGTTTACAACAGCAGCACAATTTAGTTGCTTGAGAATCAGCTGGCATACCAAAATAGAATGAAGAGTTCATTTTGTATCACATAAAGCATCAGACTGTGCCTAAGTTTTGATGAGTTGAAATACAGTGGGAAATTTACTTCCATCATTTTATTCTGTATTCCCAGACAAGTGGCATGACAACACTTCTTCACCAAAATGCATTATTATTAATTCTGTGTTATGTTCATTGGCAATATTCTCTTTCAAACAACATTGTTTCACTATCACTCATTCTGAAGAAACTCATAGGAAAAAAAGAAAAATGTTGTTTATCCTGCCATTTTAAAGTCAGGTTGCATTGCTCATTTCTAAATGAAATAGAAAATTCTCAATGAAGTCTAATACAAACTGTGATAATATACAAAATGAAAAATGTGAATATGTATTGTCTACATCATTTAAATAATGAAACAATAGAAAATCCAGGATGGATGCTGAGACGCAGAGAGGGACAACAAAAACACTATCTGAAAGTGAGCTTTTGGCCAACAAGGCCTTCATCGAAATTAGACTCTGAGTCTAGCTTCAGCTGCCAGAGACTGTGGTCATGTGTCTGTGAGCTGCTTTTGCTTGCATGTGCATGTATATGTTGTCTAATTTCAACAAAGGCCTTGTGGCCAAAAGCTCACTTTCCAACAGCCTTTTGTTGTGCCTCCCTGTGACTCAGTATCTCCACTATGTGATGAGTAGCAACTTTCCTTTTCATAATATTGTTTAAATAATTGGAACATCCAGGATGGAATGTAACAATATTATGAAAAGGAAAGTTGCCACTCACCATATAGTGAAGATGCTGAGTCATAGATAGGCACAACAAAAAGGCTGTTACAAATTAAAGCTTTCAGACCATAGGGCCTTCATCAAAAATAGATGAAACGCACACACACACACACACACACACACACACACACACGTAGGGCTGCAGTCTCAGGCAACTGTAGCTACACTGCGAGCAGCAGCGCCAGTCATGATGGGAGTGGTGACTGGGTGGGGGTAAGCAGCAAGCTGGGGGGAAGGGGGAGGGGGGAGGGACAGTAGTGTAGGAGTAGCAGACATTGCATTGCTGCTGGGGAGCACGCAAGGATGAGGTGCAGAGACAATAGGGCAGCTATGTGCAGTCAGGAGGTTAGACGGAGAGTTTGGGAGAGGGAGTGGGTAGCGGAAAAGGAGAGAAGTAAGAAGACTGGGTGCAATGGTGGGATGAGGGCTGTGTAATGCTGGAATGGGAACAGGGAGGTCACATGGGTGAGGACAATGACTAACGAAGGTTGAGAGCAGGAGGGTTACGGGAAAATAGGATATATTGCAGGGAAAGTTCCCACCCGCACAATTCAGAAAAGCTAGTGTTGGTGGGAAGGGTCCATATGGCACAGGCTGTGAAGCAGTAATTGTAATGAAGGACGTCATGTTTGGAAGTGTGCTCACCAACAGCATGGCCCACTTGTTTCTTGGCCACAGTTTGTTGCTGGCCATTCATGCGGACAGACAGCTTGTTGGTTGTCATGGCCACATAGAATGCAACACAGTGGTTGCAGCTTAGCTTGTAAATCATGTGACTGGTTTCACAGGTAGCCCTGCCTTTGATGGGATAGGTGATATTTGTGACCAGAGTAGGTGGTGGAGGGAGGATGTATGGGACAGGTCTTGCATCTAGGTCTATTACAGGGGTATGAACCACGAGGTAAGGGGTTGGGAATAGGGGTTGTGTAGGGATGGACGAGTATATTGTTTAGGTTCAGTGGATGGCCGAATACCACTGTGGAAGGGGTGGGAAGAATAGTGGGCAGGACATTTCTTATTTCAGGGCATGACAAGAGGTAGTCGACACCATGGCAGAGAATATAATGCAGTTGCTCCAGTCCTGAGTGGTACTGAGTTACGAGAAAGTTGCTCCTCTGTAGCTGGATGGTGGGACTTTGGGTGGTGGTGGGAGATTGTAAAGATAAGGCACAGGAGATTTGTTTTTGTATAGGGTTGGGAGGATAATTATGGTCTGTGAAGGCTTGAGTGAGAGCCTCGGTATATTTCAAGAGGGACCGCTCGCCACTGCAGATGCGATGACTATGGGTGGCTAAGCTTATTGGACTTATTGGTAAGGAACAGGCGGCAGCTGTCGAAGTGGAGGTATTGCTAGTGGTTAGTAGGTTTTATATGGATGGAGGTACTGATGTAGCCATGTTTGAGGTGGAGGTCAACATCTAGGAAGGTGGCTTGTTGGGTTGAGCAGGACCAGGTGAAGCAAGTGGGAGAGACGTTGTTGAGGCTCTGTATGAATGTGGATAGAGTGTCCTCATGCTTGATCCAGACTGCAAAGATGTCATCAATGAATCTGAACCAGGTGAGAGGTTTAGGATTCTGGGTGTATACAAAGGATTCCTCTCCATGGCCCATGAATAGGTTGGCACAGGAAGTTGCCATGTGGGTGTCCATAGCCATACTTCAAATTTGTTTGTAGGTAATGCCTTCAAAGGAGAAGTAATATAGTTGGGCATGGTGACTATGAAGTGGAGGTTGTTGGTTTGTAATCTGTCGAGCAATTGGAAAGGTAAGTATTCAATAGTCACAGGGCCATGAGCATTAGGCATGTCAGTGTAAAGAGAGATGGCATCAATAGTGATGAGTAAGGCACCATGTGGTAAAAGGGACAGGAACTGTGGTGGAGAGTCAGTGGAGGAAATGGTTGGTATCTATTATATAGGAGGTTCCGGGTGATAGACTGAAGGTGTAGGTCTATGAGAGCAGAGATTCTCTCAGTGGAGCCACATAAACCAGCCACAATGGGGCATCCTGAGTGGTTGGGTTTATGGTCTTTAGGAGGTGTGTAGAAGGTAGGAGTGCAGGGAGTGGTAGAGGTGAGCAGAGAGATGGGCTCTGAGGAGAGGTTCTGGGATGGGTCTAAGGATTTGAGAAGTGACTGGAGATCCTGCTGGATTTCTGGAATGGGGTCACTGTGGCAAGGTTTGTAGGTGGATGTATCTGACAGATCGCAGAGTCCTTCTGCCAGGTAATCCTTGTGGTTCAAGACAACAGTAGTGGAGCCTTTGTCTGTAGGTAGGATTATAAGGTTGGGATCAGTTTTTAGATGGTAGATGCGGTTCATCTTGTGGATGTAAGGTTAGTTTGCATGTTGAGGGATTTGGGGAATGATGGTGAGGCATGGTTTGAGGTTAAGAAATTCTGGAAAGTTAACAGGGGGCGATTTGGGGGCAATGGGGCTGGATCATGGTTGGATGAAATGAGAAATGTCCTGCCCACCATCCTTCCCACCCCTCCCACAGCGGTATTCCGCTGTCCACCAAACCTACACAACCCCTGCTCCCAGACCCTTACCTCATGGCTCATACCCCTGTAATAGACCTAGATTCAAGACCTGTCCCATACATCCTCCTACCAGCAACTACTCCAGTCCAGTCGCCTATCCTATCAAAGGCAGGGCTGCCTGTGAAACCAGTCATGTGAACTACAAGCTAATTTGCAACCACAGTGCTGCATTCTACACGGACATGACAACCAATGAGCTGTATGTCCACATGAACGGCCACCAACAAACTGTGGCCAAGAAACAAGTGGACCACTCAGTTGTTGAGCACGCTGCCAAACATGACATCCTCCATTTCAATGACTGCTGCACACTCTGCGCCATATGGATCCTTTATACCAACACCAGCTTTTTGGAATAGCGCAGGTTGGAACTTTCCCTGCAATATATCCTGTGTTCCCGTAGCCCTCCTGGCTTCAACCTTTGTTAGTCATTGTCCTCACCCATGCAGCCTCCCTGTTCCCATTCCAGCATTATACAGCCCTCATTCCACCATTGCACCCAGTCTTCAGTCTTCTTACTTCTCTCCTTTTCCGCTACCTACTCCCTCTCCCCAACTCTCCCCTGCTCTCCATCTAACCTTCCAACTGCACATAGCTACCCAATCCTCTCTCCATCTCATCACTGCACGCTCCCCAGCAGCACTGCATTGTCTGCCACCCATACTCTACTATCCCTCCCTCTCCCCCTCCCCACCCCAGCATTCTCCTTAGCCTCACCCAATCATCACTCCCATCATGACTGGTGCTGCTGCTGCTCGTAGTGTGGCTACAGTTGTCTGAGACTGCAGCCACACGCGCGCATGCGTGTGTGTGTGTGTGTGTGTGTGTGTGTGTGTGTGTGTGAGAGAGAGAGAGAGAGAGAGAGAGAGAGAGAGAGAGAGAGATAGAGAGAGAGAGAGAGAGAGAGAGTTGCATTTGCGTGAGTCTGTTTGTGTGCACATGTGGTCTATTTTTGATGAAGGCATTACAGGCCATAAGCTTTATTAGTGACACTGTTTTTTTTGTACCTATCTGTGACTCAGCATCTCCACATAATTTTGTTTAAATAATGTTAATTTTTAGAAACCTGATTTGGTTTGTACTAGGGAAAAGGATATCAGTCTTTTCCACTGACTATTTAGTGGAAGGGATCTGATACATTACATGTCAGATTCACTGCAATTATCATATCTTTAAGATACTAATGTGTTGATTACAATTTTATTTTAAATCCTTCTGCATAATTTTCCATCTTGTAAATCATCTCAATATTTTGAGGACCACATACTGGACACAAGAAGAGATAAAAAATTAAGCAAATTCCAGTGTTACATTCTTGATTTTCTTTATTTAAACCAACGACTTGTCGCCTGAATATGTTTCTTATATTTCATTTTATCTGTTTCTACAATTGTGTTATAATTTCATGTATTGACTCGTTCCATGACCATGGAGACTTCTCCTAAATGTGGTCCCACGGAACAATAAATAAATAAAATAAAATTTAAAAAAATCTAAAACGGGAAATGGGGCAGAAAAAAATTCCAGACAAATGTCACTGGAAATCACTTGTAGGCTATCATGATTTATAGCAGAGGCAGTGAAAGAAGATCTCTGACAGCTAAAGTGAACTTTCTGGGGCTGCTTTGCATATCTTCTTTAACCAACCGCCATGCGGGATTAGGCGAGCGGTCTAAGGCGCTGCAGTCATGGACTGTGCGGCTGGTCCCGGCGGAGGTTCGACTCCTCCCTCAGGCATGGGGGTGTGTGTTTGTCCTTAGCATAATTTACGTTAAGTAATGTGTAAGCTTTGGGACTGATGACCTTAGCTGTTAAGTCGCATAAGAGTTCACACACATTTGAACATTTTTTCCTTAATCAACCATATAACTCAGTTCTGTATAACTCCTTGTGCTAACACCTCAGTGTTGCTGGAACCCTATATACAACTTGTTTTAGCATGCAGCCATTTGTACTTTGGAGTTGAAAGTCGGCAACAGTGCTGACAGCTGTCAGGAATCTTCTCTCACTGACTGTACTGTTGTTATGAATGACAGAAAGAAGACAAAAGCACACTTGAGCCAATGTGTTTTCAAGTCAACACAAAATATTCTAGTAATAATAATAATAATAATAATAATTTTATTGTCATTCGGCCATTACAGCAATAGACAACGTCATATACATACTAAAATACAATTAATAGTTTGAAAGAAACAACAGGTTTCTTGTTAACATTATAGTATTATATTACAGTTGATAAATTCTCTTATGTCATAGAATGGGTGGAGGACTAGCCAGTCATGAATTGTTTGTTTGAATAATTGTTCAGGTAATTCTTGAACAGATTGAGGAAGTTTATTAAATAATTTGTACCCCATGATTTCGTAGCTGTTGAGTGACTTTGACAACCTGTGGTAAGGAATATAGAGGCACCTATTCCTTCTTGTATTGTGGCTGTGTACATTTTCTCTGGTTTTTGTTTCTGGTAATTTCTTCTTCGTATAAATTAGAACATAGTATATGTACAAGTTTATAACAGTCATGATTTTCTGTTCACAGAACAATGGTTTACAGTGTGCCTTATATGCAGAACCAGTGATTATCCTAATAGCTTTTTTTTGCAGTATTAATATGTCGTGTACACAGCTAGAGTTCCCCCACAAAATAATTCCATATGTTATTATACTCTGAAAGAATGAAAAATAGGATGTTCTAACATATTTTTCAGGAACACAATCCATAAGTTGCCTTAACAGGTAAATAACTCTAGACAATTTACCACTAATATATTGTACATGTTGACCCCAAGATAATTTATCATCAATGTATACCCCCAAAAATTTGACATAACTTGGATCGTCTGACAGAAGCTTGTCTCTAAGACTACAGACCATCTGCTGTGTTTTGTTTTCATTCAGCAGGAATCCATTTGCCTTGAACCAATAGGATGCTTGGTCAATTGTCTTTGCTGCACAAGTTTTAAGGCTATTGAAATCCTCACTAGCATGAAGAAATGTTGTATCATCTGCATACAACACAGTGGTGGACTTGATAAATGACGGCAGATCATTTATCATTATCAGGAACAAAAAGGGGCCCAGCACAGATCCCTGCGGAACACCTACCTTGACTTGCTCTATACTCGACATTTCTCTCCCTACACAAACAACTTGCTTACGATTCTGAAGATATGATTTTATTAATTTAAGGCTGTTATGTCTAATGCCATAGAATTCCAGTTTTTCTAGGAGTGGCTTATGCTTTACACAGTCAAAAGCTTTGCTTAGATCACAAAATGTGAGTTGAGCATAGCCCTTATCCTCAAACACTTGATGTAAGTATTTGACTACAAAGTCTATAGCATCCACAGTAGACAACTTTTTCCTAAAACCATACTGAGATTCACTAATTATTCCTAATTTTTCAAAATAGACAGATAGCTGTTGGTAAATTACACATTCCAGTATTTTAGAAAAAGCTGGGACTATGGAGATTGGTCTGTAACTGCAAGGTGAGTCCATATCTCCCTTTTTATATATTGGAATTACGCTAGCCACTTTGAGTTCTTCGGGAAAATATCCTTCAGATATGCATTTATTTATACAGAATGTTAAGGGGTACACAATATAGTCTATTACTTTCTTTAGTAAATTACTGGATATGTCGTATATATCTACACTGTCTGAAGATTTCATCCGTTTTACAATGCTTAGGACATGACTAGGTGAGACCTCGGAGAACATAAACGTACCTGTGTCTGTTGGTGTTCTGCAAACATTTTTAGAAAGTAACTCTCATGAATTGGTATCAGGTTTGATTATAGTATTTCCTACATTTTCAACAGATTTAATAAAGAAATCATTGAATTTTTGGGGACTTATATTAATTTTTTTGCTTCTTACATCTTTAGCAACACCATTTATTAATTTCCATGCAGCTTTGCACTTATTTGTGGAATTATCAATGGTATTGAAATTATGTGCTTTTTTGGCTTCCACGATGGCTTTTTTATACTCATTCCTGCATTTTATATAGGCTAATCTGGCATGTTCTGTTTTCTGATTGCTACATATATTGTGCAACACCATAACTTGGTTTTTCATACTTGATAATTGTTTAGTGAACCATGAATTTTGTCCGTTTGTAGCCCTGTTTGTAAAGCCTTTGTCAGTTAATTTGCATTTCTTTATGGGGATATTGTCATTAAATTGTGTCAGAAATGTTTTAAAAAATCTCTCAAATAATAGTTTCCCTAACAAATCAGCACTAAGACTATAACTTGTGTCACCATGACATTGGTTGAACCAGTCTCTCTCAACAAGGGACTTACAGAGCTGAACAATTTTGTCATCTGTGACAGGCCTGGTGATTATAACTTTTGGGACAGGCTTAGGAATATTACTATTATCAATACAGAACCTACTTGTATAGTTTAAAGATACAGAGTCATGATCTGAAAATGGAAACGCTGTAACAGCACATGATTCTTCTGTAGTTTTAAAGTTGACAAAAATATTGTCAAGACATGCTTTATCTCTTGTGGGCCTGTTATTGATTGAGTGCAAATTGCACTGTCTTAAAAGGTTTTTCAACTCAGTCACAGTACGTTTATGTGTTGTTATATCAAAATCTGCATTCAGATCTCCACCAATTACTATGTCATAATGCAACCATCTGGTCCCTCTTAGCACATCTAACAGCATGTCCAATTTTTCTAGAAATACATTGATGATACCCTTAGGTGACCTGTAAAGGGATACTATTACTAACTTAAGACTGTCCATAACTATACCAGTGGCTTCAAAGTTCTGTTCCTCACATAAATAATCTAGGTCCAACTTAACAATGGAGCAGCTGAATGACTGATTAATATATATTGCCACACCACCTCTTATATGCAGTTTTCTACAGTAACTATTTGCTACATTATAGTTATCAAGTTTGACAACTGTAAGTACACTCTCAGTAACCCAATGTTCACTCAGACAGAAAATATCAAATTTGTTATCTAGTCCAAAACTGTTTACAATAAATTCTTTATCTATTAGTCCTTGAACATTCAGATAGCAAATTTTAAGATCATAATTGTTGTTTATTTTAGATTGAACGTTTTGGTGAGGTGTTGTGAAATTTGTTACACTACTTATCTCCTGGGCTGCTTCATCCTGCTGCCTTCCACTAAAAAATCATTTAGACGGACAGGAGGTGCTGTTTTCCGTCTACACGTAACACTTGATGCTGCTTCTCCTGCTGCAATTCTCATTTCTCCTTTTAGAGGCACTATAGTTACTGTTGCTGGTGAAACTTCTGCTGTTGATGCTACTGTTACTTCCCTTTCCACTGCTGCTACTGATAATGCCACTGGTGACTGTGACGCTTTACATGTTTGCACAGTTGTAATTTTTTCATCATAGGGTGTATCTGCAGATGTTTCTTCCTCATATGCTGTTGGTGCACTTTTCTTTTCTGTTGTCATTGGCAGAAAACCTGTTGCAGGTAGTGCTATTTTTACATAGGCACCCACTCCAGCTGTCTTTATCACCTGGAGAATTTCTTTCGCCAGCACTTTCTTGCCTAGGTTGTTTCTGTGCAGTCCATGTCTAGTAAAATGCTCTCTTACTGAACTCGTTGCTTCAATGAAAGTTGTGTGCACAAAACCGCTACAAATCTTCCTGAATTTCCGATTTGTCACGATGATTTCTTTGTTTACACACGAGTCTTCCGTTAAGTCGTGTCTGTAGGGAATGTTTACAACAAATACCTTCGCCTGTGAAATTTTTCCTAGCGATTCTTTCAGTGTTCTTACAGCAAAGCTGCTTTCATTTTTATAGACATCGTTTCCCCCTCCGATTATGACACAGTTGACGTCGCTTTTCACGGAACTTTCACAGTTTTTCAGCACTTCTCGTAGAGGAGCACCAGGTTTCGAAATTCCAATCACTTTATATTCGGACTGCATATCAGACATGATTGTAGCCAGTCCCTTGCCATGACTCGTCGATAATATGTATATTTCTTCCTTCTTCTTCTCTGTTTCCTTTTTTGTCTCGTGTTCAGTTTTATTACAAGTTGCTCTCACACGATTT
This sequence comes from Schistocerca piceifrons, assembly GCF_021461385.2. Classification (NCBI taxonomy): domain Eukaryota; kingdom Metazoa; phylum Arthropoda; class Insecta; order Orthoptera; family Acrididae; genus Schistocerca; species Schistocerca piceifrons. The sequence continues at coordinate 672,632,899 of NC_060140.1, read as the reverse complement.
TTTCGTTTAATAGTATTTGATGGTAACGTGTTTCTGCTGGCACTTTTTTGTTCAACAGATCTTTCCGAGCAGTTACCTGTTACACTGAGATTTTTTGTCCGTGATTCTGAGCTGTCTGCACTTAGAACATCGTATTTATTCATTAGTGGAACACGAAAAACATTGGTATTTAAGACAGGTCGAGAGATTTTCTTAGGCCTAGTATATACACACTCTCGTTTGCCTGTTTGCGTATCTGTGGGAAGGTCCATATAGTCGATCAAACTTTTCAGCATTTCTGCATATTGTCTAGCTTTTCTTAAGTCACTTTGCAGTTCTTCCCTCACACTTATTTCGAGTCCAGCGTTGCACATTTCAAATGCAGTTTCAAGACCGTTGCACTCAGTTCCACAGTCACATGTAGGCCTATGTTGACCGAGATTTGCTTCCACGAAACAACAAGAATGATACCATTTATGCGCCTCTACACATATTTTAACACCTTTTATCACTTTTTTTGCACATAGCATACAATTCACTGACGGTAATTTACCGATATTCACGGAGCGATTTGCCACTACATTCATATACGCCGCCATCTTAACTTTAATAAAAACACAAAAGATAAAAATCATTCATATGAAGAAAACATTGTACAGTTTTTGGCTCTTTTTCATCTTCCCCATTCTGATCAACATCCAGTGGTATCACTAGCTGGACAAGTCTTGTCCATCAGTCTATTTGTAATTTGTTTATTCTGTCCTTCTTCCAGAATGCTGTCCTCTTGTACAAAGATGATTTGTAATTTGGGTCAATGGGGCCTCCCAGCTTTCTAGAACTGATGGAAACTCTACACAAGAAATAAGTGTTCTTTACCCCAGTCCTTCCAAAAGTTATTGGTTCTCTTCAGCTGAAGCTTAAATTCTTTCACTAAACATGCTGTCTTTGGTGGCTGAGGTCCTGTGGGTAATGTAAAGTCCCACTACTGTGCAGAAGTGCACAAAGGTAAACACTTTGTCTGCAGTTTGTGTGATGAGTCTTGAACTAAGGGCAGCTTTTGTGTTCATGAGTACTATTTGAAGACCTTCCTCATCCTCACTGCAACAGTTAAACACTTTGCAGATGCATCAGTTTGTGGAATCAACTGTACAGTTCCTCCAACCTCCCCACCAAGTCACACGTGGTGCTAAAAATATGCACAAGACGCTTTGTTGTGTGGTGAAGTAGTGGGTCCTGTCAGCAGAGATTACAGTTTGGAGTTCAATTGTTTCTCAATTAGTTGGTTGACACTTTTGGGCATTATCTCTATAATTACTGTGTCGTGTGCCACCCCAACCTGTTAACCTCCATAGAGTTTATAAGAATCTGTCTGTTGCTGAGTGGTTGGTTAGTTCTAAATGGGCAGCTCTAGTTTCAGTACAAGTGTATCCGAAAATGTAGCACTAATTTGTAATTTGCTTATTTTTGAGCATGGTGGTACATCAAAATTTGTTCCACAGATTTCAAACTGTTTGTGAGTCTTTACTGGCACTTTTTCTGTTAACCAGAGACGCTACATAAAATTTTACAGAAAGTAGATAGTGTCATAGGACAATATTGATGTCACAACAGGTATATAGTACTCACAAGGATTTATTTGTGATAGGACCACTCATGATTAATGATGATGTACTTTGATATGTGTATACTCATATATGACTATATGGATGTTCAAGGAATTGTGGATCCCTTTTCTAAAAATAAGACGAGTTACAATCTTCATTAGAGTCTCAGTGTATTGTAGATAACCTTCCAAATGCACTATAAATAGGGCCTGAAAATCTTTGATGTGCTCGATAATGTTGGGCCTTTCACAAAAGCACCTATTTCTGGGAAAAAGTATTCTTCCTGCACAGTCTTAGCCAATGTGAATGAGTGTCTGCTACCTCTTCCACTGTAAATTCCTTGTGTGTACCTTACTACTGAACAAATTTTCTTTTGAAGTAGAGAGTCAACAGCAGTTTGTAATAGTTTCCAGTAGGGACTTAAATACATTCATTTAATCTAGTTGTGTCTGTGATAGCTATGGCACCTGAATGAGGAAAGTCTGAGTAGCCTCACAGCTTACAATCAGCTAGGTGCAGTTTATGTGAAATGACTACATGGTTAGAGCTTAGTGGTCCATTCACCACTTTTTTTTTTTTCTTCGTCTTGAAAGGTACCCTTTGTACAATATCTCCAATTTGCCAAATGTCTCAAAATAAGATTTTCTCCACAATACATATTGGTGCCACTAGTCATTGAGGGTTGTGAAGACTTGCAGTGGCTGTTAATAAATTTCTTTCAGGTGCTACTATTTCCAAAATTTCATCACTCACTCATAGAACATTATATTTTTCAGAGTTCAGTAGCAACATCGGTTTGTTATGTTCATTTGAATATGAAGCCTTTGAATCAATAGATTATTCTTTGTCTTCCATTAATTTCTTACTCAAGTTTATTAGTGTCACCATTGTACCAGAAGATGTGATAAAATCATCTATGGGTGTCAACTGTACATGATCCTTTATAATACACAGAAGAGCCAAAGAAACTGGTACCTGCCTAATATTGCATTAGGGCCCCACAAGCATGCACAAGTGCCACAGCACAACATGGCATGGGCTCAACTAATGTCTAAAGTAGTGCTGGAGGGAACTGACACTATGAATTCTGCTGAGCCGTCCATAAATCTGTAAGAGTATGAGGGGGTGGAGATCTCTTCTGCACAGTATGTTGCAAGGCATCCCATATATGCTCAATAATGCTCATGTCTGGGGAGTTAATGACCAGTGGAAGTGTTTAAACTTAGAAGAGAGTTCCTGGAGCCACTGTGTAGCAATTCTGGACATGTGGGGTGTCACATTGTCTGCTGGAATTGCCCAAGTCTTTTGGAATGCATGATGGACATGAATGGATGCAGTTGACCAGACAGGATGCTGACGTATGTGTCACCTGTCAGAGTCGTATCTAGATGTATCAGGATTCCCATATCACTCCAAGTGCACATGCCTCACACCATTACAGAGCCTCCACCAGCTTGAACAGTGCCCTGCTGACGTGCAGGGTTCATGGATATATGAGGTTGTCTCCATACCCATAGATGTCCATCTGCTCGATACAATTTGAAATGAGACTTGTCCAACCAGGCAACATGTTTCCAGTCATCACCAGTCCAATGTTGGTGTTGACGGGCCCAGGCAAGGTGTAAAGCTTTGTGTCATGCAGTCATCAAGGGTACATGAGCGAACCTTCAGCTCCGAAAGCCTATATCAATGATGTTTCATTGAATGGTTCACACACTGACACTTGTTGATGGCCTAGCTATGAAATCTGCAGCAGTTTGTGGAAGGGTTGCACTTGTGTCATGCTGAATGTTTCTCTTCAGTTGTCATTGGTCCCATTCTTGCAGGATCTTTTTCTGGCTGCAATGTTGGAGATTTGATGTTTTACCAGATTCCTGACATTCACTGTACAGTACACTCGTGAAATGGTCGTGAAGGAAAATCCCCACTTCATCGCTACTTTGGGGATGCTGTGTTCCATTGTTCATGCACTGAATATGACACCACATTCGAACTCACTTAAATCTAGATAACCTGCCATTATAGAAGCAGTAACCGATCTAACAATTGTGCTAGACATTTGTTGTCTCATATATGTAAGTGTTCCCCGCAGTGTCGTATTCTTCCTGTTTACATAGCTCAGTATCTGAATACAGTTTCTTTGGTGCTTCAGTGTATATCCCAACCTTAGATTGTCATAAAAGCCCCATTGGTCATCATTTCTTAATAGTTGTCTTTTCTTCACTTTAAAACATCTCTCAACATTGTAGAAGAGGTAGATACAATGACTGTGGCATTTCAAGGGAGGAAAAGAACTCACTGCTGGTCTGCAAGCACAAACAAGCCAGCTCTTTCCTACTCACTTCTTGATTGTTGCTTGGTCCAACTGCTTCCAAATCTCAGAGGCTATGGATAGTGTTACCAACTGACTCTTCAAAAGTCATAATGAGATTAACTATAATGTACTTTGCTAAAACTCCTGGGCCACTTAAACTAAAAATGCTAACCACTGAGAAATAAGTATTGGCAATGCATTTTCCACTATCTCCTAGTAACAACAGACTTCAATAAGTAACTCTGAAGTGTTATGTCTTGTTTTGCATGCTGTGTGGTTCTTCAGTGGATACAGGAGTAAGAAACAAATGCCATTCATGAACAGAGAATTCAAATATCCTAACATCAAAGAGTAAAAATACTGTGTAACTTTGTTGCTGTATTTGCAGTGTCAGTTGCTAACAGTAGATTTGAATGTAGAAATATATACAGATACAAAAGATTTATACATATGTTACTCTTCAATACAATGTCTATTCACAAAATGTCAAGCCCTGGACTCTATGAAATTCTGTAACTGTTATTCAACTGGCAAACACACAAAATGGGGTCAGCACTTGAATGTTCAAACTTAACTACACCCACTGCTGGAGAGATGTTTGCATCTCATTGGCAGAGGCATAATCATTAATAGTTAAATATACTCGTAAGAAACTATGTAACAAACCATGCCTTACTAAGGGTATAAAAATATCTTGTAACCGGAAAAGGGAGATGTATCTGACAGCAAGAAAGAGTAGTGACCCAGAAACTATCAAACATTATAAAAACTACTGTGCTATATTAAGAAAAGTTATTAAAAAATCCAGAAGCATGTGTATCATGTCTGAAATCAGCAACTCTGATAATAAAATTAAAACAATTTGGAATATTATTAAAAGAGAAACAGGTCAACCAAGAGCACAGGAAGACAGTATTACCATCAAATTGAATGAAAACTTCACGAACAAAAAGTCAGAAGTTGAAAATATTTTTAATAATCATTTTATAAATGTTGTGGATATAGTAGGATCCAGGTGTTCATTAGAAGATGCTAGGCTGGTAATGGAAGAGGCCATACCTATGCAATTTGATACAATTGAAATCTCACCCACTTCTCCCTCTGAAATCAGGAAAATAATAAACTTGCTTAAAAGAAAAAACTCACATGGAATTGATGGCATTTCCAGCAAAATACTAAAAGCTTGTTCTCAACAGATAAGTAAGATTCTCAGCCACCTGTGTAATAGCTCTCTGGAACAGGGCATTTTCCCTGATAAACTGAAATATGCTATTGTTATACCTTTGCATAAAAAAAGGGGATAGATCTGATGTCAACAATTACCATCCAATCTCCCTTCTAACAGCTTTATCCAAAATTTTTGAGAAAGTAATTTATTCAAGAGTAGCTTCACATATCTGTAAAAATGAAGTACTAACAAAATGTCAGTTTGGTTTCCAGAAAGGTTTTTCAACAGAAAATGCCATATATGCTTTCACCAATCAAATTTTGAATGATCTGAATAACCAAACACCACCCATTGGGATTTTTTGTGATCTCTCAAATGCTTTTGATTGTGTAAATCATGAAATTCTGCTAGACAAACTCAAGTATTGTGGCATGAGTGGGACAGTGCACAAATGGTTTAATTCGTACCTAACTGGAAGAGTGCAGAAAGTTGAAATAAGCAGTTCTCATAATATGCAAAGATCAGCACATTCCTCAAACTGGGGAACTATCAAGAATGGGGTTCCACAAGGGTTGGTCTTGGGTCCTTTGTTGTTCTTAATATATATTAATGACTTGCCATTCTATATTCATGAAGAGCCAAAGTTAGTTCTCTTTGCCGATGATACAAGTATAGTAATCACATCTGACAAACAAGAATTAACTGATGAAATTGTCAATAATGTCTTTCAGAAAATTACTAAGTGGTTCCTTGTAAACAGTCTCTCACTGAATTTTGATAAGACACAGTACATACAGTTCCATACAGTAAATGGTATGATGCCATTAATAAATATAGACCTTAATCAGAAGCACATAGCTAAGGTAGAATATTCAAAATTTTTAGGTGTATCCATTGATGAGAGATTAAATTGGAAGAAACACATTGATGATCTGCTGAAACATTTGAGTTCAGCTACTTATGCAGTCAGGGTCATTGCAAATTTTGGTGATAAACATCCTAGTAAATTAGCTTACTATGCCTATTTTCACTCATTGCTTGCATATGGCATCATATTTTGGGGTAATTCATCACTGAGGAATAATAGCTGGAGTCCACCCAAGATCATCCTGCAGACATTTATTTAAGGATCTATGGATATTCACAGTAGCTTCTCAGTATATATAGTCTCTTATGAAATTTGTTATTAACAACCAAACCCAATTAAAAATAATAGCAGTGTGCATAACTACAATACTAGGAGAAAGGATGTTCTTCACTATTCAAGATTAAATCTAACTTTGGCACAGAAAGGGGTGAATTATACTGCCACTAAAGTCTTTGGTCACTTACCAAATAGTATCAAAAGTCTGACAGATAACCAACAAGTATTTAAGAAGAAATTAAAAGAATTTGTGAATGACAACTCCTTCTACTCCATAGAGGAATTTTTATATATAGATTAAGAAAAAAATAAAAATAAAAATAAATTTAAAAAATGATAATATATTAACTTAATTATGTTGTTAAATTAACTTAATTATGTCATGTATTGGAAAATTTGACTCGTTCCACATCATTACGAAATATCGTATTCATGATCCATGGAACTAGTATTGTTGTTGTTGTTGTTGTTGTGGTCTTCAGTCCTGAGACTGGTTTGATGCAGCTCTCCATGCTACTCTATCCTGTGCAAGCTTTTTCATCTCCCAGTACCTACTGCAACCTACATCCTTCTGAATCTGCTTAGTGTATTCATCTCTTGGTCTCCCTCTACGATTTTTACCCTCCACGCTGCCCTCCAATACTAAATTGGTGATCCCTTGATGCCTCAGAACATGTCCTACCAACCGATCCCTTCTTCTGGTCAAGTTGTGCCACAAACTTCTCTTCTCCCCAATCCTATTCAATACTTCCTCATTAGTTATGTGATCTACCCATCTAATCTTCAGCATTCTTCTGTAGCACCACATTTCGAAAGCTTCTATTCTCTTCTTGTCCAAACTATTTATCGTCACTCCATACGATTCCCAAAATCTACTGTCTGCAGCCTTAAGCGTTGCACACTTCCATACATGGCTACACTCCATACGAATACTTTCAGAAATGACTTCCTGACACTTAAATCAATACTGGATGTTAACAAATTTCTCTTCTTCAGAAACGCTTTCCTTGCCATTGCCAGCCTACATTTTATATCCTCTGCCATCAGTTTTCTGTACAAATTGTAAATAGCCTTTCGCTCCCTGTATTTTACCCCTGCCACCTTTAGAATTTGAAAGAGAGTATTCCAGTCAACATTGTCAAAAGCTTTAGAGGGAGACTAGTATTAATCTAATCTAATCTGGCACTGCCCTCATACTGCAGTGGCACCTGTAGGAAATATGGTGGTGTAACTGGCAGTGTGTGTATTTGAAAGGGCCACTTACCAGATGACAGCTGATACCGCAGGTACGAATATAACATTCTCCTCCAGTAGAATTAAACTATATTTGATGGGCTGAGTTTATTTGTCATCTCTGGAGACAGGTGGGTTTTTGTAACACAATGTAAATCATTGAAGGCAGTGACTGTGAAATCAAAGTTCTTCCATGCACTTCTTAACTTGAGATTCACAAGTCAGCAGGGAACTGATATCGAAGAACATTCCAATCTATATCTAGCGATAATATCATCTGTAATTTTAGGTTATCAATCAGGCATTGACTGCTGAAGATGGACATCATCCAGCACCCAAAAAACATGGCTTGTCCATTTGCTCTTGTCTCTTAGTCCTGTCACATTTACACTTGCTGCCTCAAGATGACTAACTTAAGCATCCCATTAAAAAACTACTCACTGAACTGTTGATAGGAATGCAAATTAGATGTTTGTAGGCTTCTCAAACAGTCTCTAATGTTGTGAACCTGATAGGAAACAGAAAATGCTGATTTCTCAATCTTACGATCTTGAGATGGTCTGGAATATCCTTTACTCTGTTGGAATCTTGTGCCCAGTAACTGTATTGTTTCCTAAATATACAGGTAAGCACCACTGTATACCTAGTCTTGCACTTCAAACAAAATTCCTTGAAATGAACGTTAGGAGCAGTGACAGTAGGTAGTATGTTCATAGATGCACTGTCTTTACCTATATTTTGAATGGTGACATTTCATTGACTCCTTCACCTAAAAATTTGATTAGTCTTTGTTGGTCCCTTTTCAATAGTTGTTCCTTTTGATATGGATTGTCCAGTGCCAGTGAATGTTTGAAGGGAAGGGATGTGCAGAATATTTACAGGAGAACATTGTCATGGCCACCCAAAGACTTCAGAGACTGGATCCACCTGTAACATTTTACGAATGTCGAATGAAGAGTTTCAGAACATTCAACTCACATAGGTCTTATCTTCTCTAAGTTATCCGAATGAGCCTGCATTATCTGCTTGTGATCTCTGTATCTTGCCTGAAGAATTCTCTTAGCATCCCTTTAAGTTAACTCAGTCACTGCATTGCCACTGATCAGATGTCTGGGCTTGACTTCAAGATGATCTTAAAGGAATGTGTTTATTAACAGTGGACAGATATATTACAGTTGATATAATTTTCAAACGATTCCCAAAATCTACTGTCTGCAGCCTTAAGCGTTGCACACTTTACTTCATTAACATATTCATCACAGAGAGATACATGTATTCTATACTCCTCACCTATGAGAAGGTTGTGGATCATGGAGAGTGTTGACAAGGTGAGGCTGAAGTGACAGCAGTTCTTCCAGGTGCTCCTTATGATATTTAATGTCTTGGATGGTTTTTCATAGAATAATTCCTTAATAATGGATATGAGGAACATGATGTGGTGTATCTTATGAGACCTGTTTTCTATTCAAGCCTTGTACCTGTTCACAAGGCATTGTTGTCATCATTATTCAAATAACACACTACACAAAATTAAATCTTCCATCGCTTTGAATAAACAGTGACTACTTGAATGATGAGAGCCAGAGATATTAGTACCGGTACTCAGTGTGTAACAGTTGGCAAGTGTTTAAAGAACATACCCACAGCAATATAGTCACTTCTTGGTTCAAAGCATTTTACAATACTTCTTAGATGACAACAGCAAGTGTAATGAGCCATAATAATTGTCTTCTCTGTAAAGATTAATCTAGAGCATACAGCTGTGTGTCATATCTTTTGTGACGCAGCAGCTACTTATCTCCCAGTAGGTGCCAGAGGGCAGAAGTGTACATTTAGCAGTAGCATGCAAGCTTTCTTCCCCCGGTTGTTGACACCCCACTGCTCAGCTGTGATTGACAGAATGAAGAAAATAGCATGTACTTGAACCAGACTGTTTTGCGACCCACAGTTTATTATCAAGACAATGTAAACAAAATATATTTTATAATATAAATTCAGACAAAGATGTATAGTGCCATTGCTCTTCTACACCAATGGCAGTTAATCTGCCATTTAATGCAGGTTTGAGTGTGTTGGTTTTCACAGACATACCTGAATGTTATGAGATTGTTTCAATATTGTGAACTGGTCATACAGGGTGTTCATGTGACTGAGCTAACTTCTTACCAAATTCTGATTTCTTCCCACTCTGCTATGGAGTCCACAAGGGCTTCCATGGCAGATAGAGCTCCCATGTGTTGTTCCCATCATGTCACACACACACAGATATCCAATCACACCACACTTCATCAACACAAAACTCTCAAACACAGACACAAAGAAAAAACTCAATAGCAGGGAAAACCAAGAAAGACAACAAGTTTAAAGCGAATTCAGTTCCTCTCAACCAGATGAGACTGTAACGAATCCTAATGAGACTTCAGTTCCAAAAAAAGAAAGCGGCTGCTGCATCTACAAGTGACAATGGAACCCATCATGATGAAGATGCTACGGAAGCTCAACCAGTTCCAAATATTCCGGCCTCAAACTGTTATGATGCTCTTTCTGGTGACAATGAGTCAAATACCACACAAAATCAAAGCAAAAATTGACCTGACCATTCAACCAAAGTTGACAGGACTCCAAGAGCACATGTCCATCCAACTGTTGTCTACAACACCAAACTTTATTTGCAGATCCTCAGAGCCATGAAAGAAAAAATGGTTGATCCCTCACAACAAGAACTGGGAAGGGAAACATTCCCTTTCAATTCATTGAGGAACAGGACTCTCACCTGCTCCATACCCTCCTTAAAAATGAAAATATTCCATTGTATCTCACAAATTAAATCCTGAAAAACAGCTCAGGGTTGTTGCTAAGTCTTTCACCAACTTAACAGGACAACAGATTCTCCTGCCAAATACTCATCTCTCTTTCTTTAAAATAAAACTTGACTGTAGATAATACTTACGACTATTTTTCTGCATCATGTTGAACTTGGTTCCAAATCATCCATTGATGAGAATTTTCCTCTTGTAGCTGGGATAATTGCTTTCAAATTCTTCTTATTGTGGGTTCTTGTGGAGTCCGTTTGATGTACATGATTGTAAACTTCCCATGTTTTCCTGCTATGTTACCTTCTTGTTCATTACATGAGAGCAATCTAGAGAGAGTGTCTGGTACTACATTATGCTCCTCTGTGACGTATTTTGTCTGTAAAACAAACTGTTTTATGAATAAAGACCATCTAATCAACCTCCCATGTTGTAATTTGGGTACATTAAAGCCTTGTGATACGTAACTACTATAGTGTGATGGCCCCAAACAATGGCTAACATTTCCTTTTCATTGATACTGTAATTTTTCTCGGAACTGGTTAGCCAATGGCTGCCACATGCTATTGTTTGCCCTTGCTTCACTCCCTTCTCTTTGATTCTTGAAAAAGCTGATGCCTGATTCTGTAATCAATGGCATTCACTATGAGGCAAAATGGTAAGCTCAGTCCAGGGAGCTCAGGGTTATTGTATTAGCTAAAGTTCTCTTTATCTTCTCAAATGATATTTGACATTCCAGTGTCCACAACCAATTGTTATTATTCTTATGTAGCCTTGCTAAGTGTGATTTACTCAGAGCTTGCTCTGGAATAAATTTGCAGTAGAATTATCATACCTCATACGTCAAATAGTGATTTTAATTGCAATGTGTGCTGTAATTTTCAGCTTCATTCTGTCCTTTTAAGTGCCTTGAATAACTCTTCTAGGATTCGGTAACGCTCCTTGCATTGTTCTGTAGCTACCAGAAGGTCATCAACATAGCAAGTTAATCTAGGACACATCTCAGGCTCCAAAACAGTGTCTACAACTCTGATAAACACTGACATAGATAAGTTAATACCAAAGGGTACCACGCTGTACTGGTAGGATCTTCCATTGAATAGAAAGGCTGTGTATTTTCTACTATCTTCTGCCAATGGTATCTGCCAGTACCTACACATTAGATACCAGCTTGACAACTACCTCAATCCTCTAAACTTTTGTAAAATTTCTGACATGTTTTCAGCCTGTTTGTTTCCTCTTTAATGATCTTCTAATGTGGCAGCCAGAACTACACATAAAATTCAGTCACTATCCACTGCTCCATCTTTCTAAGTTCTTCTTCCGTAGCAGCTCTATTAGCTAGTGATATGGAATAAAGTTTCACAGCAAAAGGTTGATGAGGTTTGTTTCTTAACCGATATTCATAAGTAAGTATCACTCCTGGACAATTTGAAAATACTTTTTGTACTTTAGTAGCAGTTCCCCAAGAGCATTGTGCTAGTCCATAGTGATGTCTACCATGCGATTTACTTTTTCCAATATTTTCTCTTCTACTGTCTTGTTGCCAGTGAGGTCCTGATTGTTGTGCCTTTCTTCCTGCCTCTCTATGTCAAGTTGTTTACACTCCTTAACCGAGCGAGGTGGCGCAGTGGTTAGACACTGGACTCGCATTCGGGAGGACGACGGTTCAATCCCGCGTCCGGCCATCCTGATTTAGGTTTTCCGTGATTTCCCTAAATCGCTCCAGGCAAATGCCGAGATGGTTCCTTTGAAAGGGCACGGCCGACTTCCTTCACCGTCCTTCCCTAATCCGATGAGACCGATGACCTCGCTGTCTGGTCTCCTTCCCCAAACCAACCAACCAACCAACCACTCCTTAAGTTTTAATCGACATACTACTGCTTTTTTTTTACACAATCCCTGAAACAGTATACTTTTTGTCCGATTATCCTTTGTGAACTCCAAACATCTGCAATCACAATCTACAGTATGTCCATTCCTAAGACAACACAAGCAATCAGTTCTGGTACCGCCAAAAAGTCTTGGTCCGCCTAAAAGTTCCCTAAATTGATAGTTGTATATACTGATTTGGTAACAGGCTTGGTTAACATTCCTGTGACACTCTTGATTCTAACATTAGTCACTGGCATTGTTAGCCACTAGTGCTACTCTCCTCTGTGTCATGGCGGCTGCAGTGTAACACGTGTTAAGTTCGGCTCGCGAAATTTAGTTGAATTCGAAGGTGTTCTCGCAGGTGGTGTTGTCTAGTACAAGTGGAAATCGTGAAAACAACAGTGTTCTGTGCAGTAGTGCTATTTTTTTTTCTGTGCTCCGCCAATATCTTCGAGAAAATGGTAAACAGAAGAGTGAACAGCAGCGCGTCCAGCAGCGGGGAAGCAGCAGGTGCGGCGGGCCCGCTCTTGGCGGAAGGTGCGGCCGCGGCTCCCGGTATAGCGGAGCTGGTCCGCTCTGAGGTAAACGCTGCGCTTCGCGATAAAAACAATCTCGATCTGATAGCAGGCACTATATCAGATACTGTAACGGCAGCAGTATTGGCCAAAATGCGTGAAACTGTTGAGGCCAATACTGCCGAAATTACAGCACTAAAAAAGTCTGTGTCTGAATACGAGAAAAAGGCACGAGAGTTGGAAGTCAAACTATCTGCCGCAACTGACGAACTAGAACAGTACCAAAGGCGAAATAGTCTACGACTGTTTGGAGTAGTAGAAAATAAGGAAGAAGACACGGACAAGCTGCTTATACAAGTTGCACGTGAAAAATTAGGCGTTGAAGTGACCAAGGCAGACATTGACAGGAGCCATCGGGTGGGACGAAAATTACCAGGTGCCACCAAACCTCGTCCGATAATAATTAAATTTGTTTCGTACCGAAAAAGGGCAGAGATCTTTACCCAGAAGAAGAAGTTAGCAAGGACAGGGCTTACAATAAGGGAAGATCTGACACATGAACGGCTAAAGATTTTAAACAGTGCCATATCCCATTTCGGTCTTCAGAATGTGTGGACTCAGGATGGCAGAGTAATCATTAAGACAGCAGCTGGAAAGAAGACAGTCACAAACATGACAGAACTGAATAGTATTAAGTGAAGCTACTCGAGCCAAAAGTGCAAACTTAACACCATTTGCAATTGTAACAGCCCCAATACTCAGATATAGTCTTGTAATTGTATTAATTTCTTAATTATACCCATATTTGTACCTTCAACTAATTGTTTTTGTAACTGTACTAACTTTTCACTATTTTTTTGTGTCTGTAGCTCTAACCATTACTTAATTTTAGTTACTGCTAATTCTTTTTTCATTTTCTCAGTTTATTCTCTTCCATTCTGAAATAGTTCTATTGCAATTATTAGTCTCTCCTTTAGTTCATTAATCACCCATCTCTTCGGTTTAAATTGTTCATAACAAAAATCACTATCAGTATTCACTTTAGCAAATTTCAATCTAATTGTAGCTTCCTACGATAATCACTACCAGTATCACTTTAGTAAATTTCAATTTAATTCTAGCTTCCTACGATAATCTATTAATTACTAAGCTTACTTCTCTCTGCTGGCAGCATCGGCCTCTTAAATCACTCCCTTCTCCCTTATTTCCACCCTAAGCTGTTTCAAATACGCTAATTACATTTCTCCTCGTACGACAGAGGATACACAGTGACACACAGCCGTCACTATTTTGGTCATATTCTCCTTGCACAGAATACCACTAATCCATTTTCTATACTCCCGCAACCTCAGGTAATCTTTAGCAGGCGCCTTTCTTTCGGCACTCGCGGTGTCACAAACAGGGCGTGCAAAATCTCGGACACCCCTGCGGTATGTCACTTGGCGGAAGCAGCGGCCAGTGCCCCTCGCGGCAGGTAGTGCCTAACAAAGGGACAAACCAGTCTGCCACCCTACTCCAGGCGGCTCGGCGGAACGCGTCAGAGCTTTTAGCAGCTCACTGCAACGTCCAGTCTTTACCTGCGCATTACGAAGAACTTAGCCTCCTCTTCAACCAACTAAACTACCACGTAATCCTCTTATCCGAAACG